>NW_015386932.1:69843-125134 GCF_001527695.2 Protobothrops mucrosquamatus | reverse complement strand
ATTTGATGTTGTATTGTTTAACTGCTGCCCGTTTGTTGATAGCTCAAAATTGGAAGAGTAAAGTTCTACCTACAATGGAGGACTGGAGATTGAAGGTCTCGTATTTTGCTGAAATGGCAAAGATTTCGGCTTATTTGAAGAATCACTCAAACGAACAATTTTTATTAATATGGAGAAGATGGATTGTTTATATTCAAAATAAGCATAGAATGGTGGAATATAACTTAGGTTTTTAGTTAACCTGTTCTTTTTTTCATATATATATATTTCACCTACTTATGTAGAATGATATTTTGTGGAGTTAGGGATATTAATATTAGTTTACTTTTATTTGAATAGTATCCTGGGATTAGGTTTGGGAAGTCCGGGGGGTGGGGGGTGGGGGGTGGGGTTTTTATTATAGCATTGTGATGTACTTGTGATGTGTTTCTTTTTTATGATGAAAATAATAAAAATTTATACTTGAAAAAAAAAAAGAAAGAAAGTAAGTCTTGGGAGAAGTCTCATGAATGGCAAGAGTAAGAAAAAAAGTTCAAAAACAGGCCTTGACGGGGAGACCTGACAGGTGTTCTGCTCTCATTCTAGCCTTGGAACTTCACACCTTGCTTTGCCCACAGGAAGAAATGAAAATCTCATTAGACGGGTAAGCTAGATGGGTCTCCACCCTTCTCAAGATATCAGAATAACAGAATGACAGAGTCGGAAGGAAATTTGGGTACTGGGCCTAAGGCAGAGCCTTGGGGTACCCCACCTGTCATCTTGGCCAAGGGTTGGGATTTGGGATCCTGGTGTTTTAAGCAAAACCTGTAATCCCCAAGCCACCAGTGGCTTCAAAAAGTAGTCCAGGTATAACTGAGATACCTGAGGAAAGTTTAATGGTGCTCAAACCAGATGTGAAGAACAAAAATGTTCAAGTCTCTAGCAGGATGGTCAAGAATGGAGACCAGAATTTGCCTCCAATTCAAGGTGGTTTTTACCGCCAAGGATACGAAACCGGGCAACTTGGCACTTTACATGAAGACTTCACAATGCGAGTCCAAAGTTGATGAACCACCAGCTTCTCTTTTCTCAGAACACGGTGGAAATAAGTAGGAAGAAAAAGAAATCTCTTTCAGAGAAGAAACCCCAAACAAACAAAGAGGCAAAGTCTGAGGACCTAGAATGAATTTGCTATCCAAATTCTGTCCAGGCCTTCTTGCCCCGCCCCCAAGTTCTCACAACCACGATCCTTCCAAGTTTTTTTTTTTTATTTCATCCCATTTTTTCCCACATATCCTGTGGACTTGGAGAGCTGGGGAAAGGATCTGGGACATAAAAAGATTTGAGGCTTGATTGAAAAGTATGAGAAAAGCGGGAAGCTACAAAGGAAGTTTAACTTTCTTGCAAGTTCATTGACTGGTTGTAACTCTTTTGCTAAGTCATTGTTGAATGTTCAAAGAGAAGACTTCCAATAAAAATAAAGGGGGGGGGAAACACATGGGCTTGGGAATTCTCCAATGACAAAAGAAGATGATAGTCTGGGGGAGGAAGGGATGCACCAAAAGGGTTAAATGCCGCTGATACAATTGCTGCCAAATCACTCATTTTTGGCGCCAGGCTTAAGTAAACAGCTTAGATATAAAACACAGTACAAGCATATTAAATAAATAGTTGTTTTTTGTAAAAAAAAAAAAAAAAAAAAGATACTCAGCTAAGCCAGACAAAATACCATAAAAAGAAAACAGTAATTAATTTTTTTTTTTTTTGTAAATACTTGTAAAGTTGGAAAGAAGGGTAGAACAGACGATGGGTGTGAACATATTTTAATGTCTCACATCAGCCACTGAATCTATCATTCCGACCTCCACGTTTAAAAGGAGACTATCCTCGCGGCAAAGATGACGACGAGAACCGTGCAGCATCGGTTAAAATTATCAACTGCAATTTGAAATGTAAAGAGTTGTAAATCCTGAATTGGCCTCTCTTTTGTGGGTGTGTAAACTTTCCAAATCATATTAAGTTTTAAGATATTCTATATTCTAGTTTGAAGAGTGATCACGTGCAGGGCCAATAGCCAGACATAAAGTTTTTCTTAATATTTTTTTTGTTGAAGGAAATGTATCCCAAACTGAATTCCTTCAGTGAAATGGACCCCCAGCCTAGATCTGTTGAGGACATTCTTGATGCACCTTCTCTACTAATGAAAGCTACAGAGCAACTTAACCAAGTATCTCCTACTAATTAAATTAGAATAATTCTACATCTGCAAAATTACAATTACAGCAGCCCGTAATATTCCTCAGTGGGGAATGCTGCAGGGCTTTGAGGGTCATTTTTATTAATTTTTCACTCATGAGTTTCTTGAGGAACATCTTCACATTCTTCAAGATCTTTCCCAACACACCTTCCCAAACCAGCCTAGGTGGGGCTCCCAATCAGCTTTGCTAGTTTCATTCCACCAAGGTGACCTCTGTCCCCAATAAACTTACACTAAACTAACTCACACAGATGAATAACTACATTATATATATATATATATAGGCAGATAAGGAGATCAGTATCACATCCGCTTTCTTACGTTTTACAGGAAAAGCAAACCAGAAGCTCCTCCCCTTTCTCGTCTAGCGTCAACTCACTACTGAAATGTTGGCAGACACGTCAAAAGGAGTAAGATAAATATATATTAGCATAATAATCCGATTGAAAAAAGGTATAGAAGTCTTAACTTTGCATCAGCTGAGTCTGAAAGGCTAGGAAGGAGGGGATTACTCAACTTGAAGAGGAACAGAAACTCTTGATTTTTAATCAGAGATGGAATGAGAAATTACAAGGATAACTGGTAGGAATTGCTTATTTAATAGGCAGCATCTCACTCCTACCCTTTCCTCTTATTGTGAAGACTTCACTGATTCCCATCTCAGATTTGTACAACATAAACCTCCAGCATAAAGCAAATCACGTTGCGAAGGACGAGATGAACAAGGAAATCAAAGCCTTTGCTCAGAAGTCTTCTGCTGGGTCAACAAACATCAAGATGCAGGCAAATCATACTCCTACCCCTTCTGCAGAAATCACACGAATGAATTCCACCCTCTTAAGACTGGCTACTTTCTCTTCATGGATGGAGAAAGCTTTAGAGGGCAACTGAGCTCCGAAATATTGGCCTGAGCAGGAGAGGAGACAATCACAAGGCCTGTGTGTGTGAAAACTAGAAACTTCAGATTCCCACATCTTCCCCAGGAAGTATCTCTCTGCCTTTTGGAAATGACAACCAGGATAAAATTGCCTGCTGCTTTCCTCCTTCTCCAGCTATTCACCCCAAGCAGCTTTTTACCAGCTGCTCCTCCATCCTTACATAGAAAATGTAACTTCACCACCACAGCCAACTTGATGTCATTGGGGACCGTGTCCAAACATAAGCTCCTGCTGAAGGCTTACGGCACCTGGCCCCTGATCATGGGAACTTAATTCCAGATAGTTTTACTCAACGGGCAACTCCGTTGTTGAAGTTGCCTCTCCTGGGAACGCCTGATTAAGAAGAGCAAGAGTAGACGGGGAGTGTACTACACAACTCATCGAAGACAAGCTCTTTTGCCAATCCAAGGGTGCCATTCACCAGGTACCCAATGGCATTTTTATTTAGTTTCATGACCCAAGCTAGATGACATCCTCAGTGCTGACTAGCATGGATGATGTTACCTAATTTGGGTAATGAAGCATCTGCAAGAAAACAACCAGGACCCCTCAGATCAGGAAGGGTGAGAATGGACAACCCAGGAGGAGAAGCAAAGAGGCTCTGTTGCTGGCTGGGGAATTCCAGGGGTTGAAGTCCACACATCATACAGTTGCCAAGTCCGAAGAACACTGCTCAAACTCTGACCACTTGTGACTTTGGAAGCCCTCACTTCCTCACAAGCCAATCAACAATCAGCAATCAGCAAGGCTCCAGCTACCTTTAGAGCTGAATCCCCTCCCCACTCACAGTTTATAGCAAGCACTGGGAAGTTTAAATGCAATAGCTCCAACCAGCAAGGCCCCAGCTACCCCAGTCCACCATGAGCATTAAAGGAGAAGAAATTGCCTGATTTCAAAATAAAAAAAAACGGACTCACCATCTCGTCCAAGGCATAGCGGAGAAGACCATGCTCGTAGAGGATGAAGAAGCGGCGTTGCCATTTCTAAAAAAAAGGGAAAAGAAAAGAGGCCACATGGTTAAAACCCCAGAGAATTGAAAGCTCCAACAAGCCAGTTTTCAAATGAGGTCTCCCCAGACTGGGGGTCTTTCAGGATTGATGGAATTCAGCGTCCCTCCAGATTTGTGGTGGAGAAGCTGTTTTGTTTTCCTTCTCCTCTCCATTCCTCCCCATTTCTGCACACCAGAGGAATAATATCTGCAACCTTTTAAGACATCAAGGGACCCCCCAAATGTCTGGAGTAAAACCCCAGCTGTCCAAAAGTTGCTGCCCCAACAGAAAGAAAACTGAGGATTGTGTGCTGAGATCAAGGTCCTGCAGTTATTCAAGCACTGAAAAAAACAGATCCCTCTCTCCTAGTCCATCTGGGTAGCGAGAAGGCTGGCATATAAATTTAATAATAAATAAAATTTAAGAAATTTGAACTCGCTGCCCTTCATAGCCCAGCGAGGAGGAAGGAGCAGCCCTTACCCGGGAGCGATGCACAGGGTTGTCAAAATCCGTGCCTTCGGGCGCTAGTAGAAGCCATCCACCATAAATAGGCTTGGCCTGAGAACAGAACAAGGAAAAGATAAGTTTGATTTGTTTTGAAAGGGTACAATTTCCAACAATTTACTCTGTGATGCAATTAATAGCACTGGAAGGGCCAGTTATAAAATCTGGCAGAAGACAGACAAGGTCATCCTCATTTAGTGAGCACAGTTGGGACTGGCAAGAAGGTCGTTAAGCGAAGCAGTTGTTAAGTGAAATATACATCTATGCTTACAACTTGACTGGTTATGAAGTGACTTTTTCATTATTCTCATAGGTGTGAATGCTTGCTAAATGAAGACTCCCTGTACACACACACACATACACACACACATGCATTGTGTCTGCAGGATGCAAGAACCTTCCCCAGGACTGTGTGTGATATTGTGTCTCTTTAAGTGATCCTCCAGAGCAGGACTCATTTCTGAATAAAGCTTTGGAAGAGAACAGCAAACCGTGAAAGAAATCGAACTGAGTCAACATCCACAACGGACACACAATTGAGATCTGAACTGAAGTGCCGTATTGTGCATCTTTTGCAAGGCACCCCTTGAAAGACACGTCACTGCATTAAAAAGCAACTTATAAAGCAACAGAGTCACTTGGGATGTTTTATTTTAATTTTTTTTGATAAATTTTTATTTTATTTCCAAAGTGAAAATACAAACTTCCACGGAAGAACAGAAAACAAAGCAATTGATCAGAGTCTCTTTTTTGAGATGGGCAGCTACAAAAACCAAATAAATAAATAAAAATTAACTTCTTTCCTTAAACTCAGTGGGCATCCAGGTCTAAATTTGTCCCCCTCTTCCAAGAACGGAACTCATCTTGAAGGAGATTTTATTTTTGAAACTCTGAATGTTCCCTCCTGTCTGCTGGGTTGTGCTCCTGTCTAAAATAAATACCTGTAAATACCTTGGAGCAGAAATAGCCTTTTCCTGGTATATTCCTAGCTCAGGGTTAGTAATCAAAACCAAAACAAAGATGGGCTGTTTGGTTGTTGTTGTTATTGTTGTTTATAAAAAAAAAAAACCCCACAAACTCTGAAAAAAAGCTGAAGCCAAACAGGGCTTGTTTATTTGAAGAAGGCACCAGCCAAATAAAAACCAGTTCCTGTATTTAAAAACAAAAATATCCTGAGCTCAGTGAATGAAGCCTCCCCTAAACCTGTTCTGCAAGTCCAAGGATGTTGCAAGATGCTCTAAACCCAGGCCTGCAAAACCATCTCCAGATAAAAGAGGGGAATCTGTCAGTGCTCCACCCTGTTTGAAACAAGGAAATCGCAAGGCTTGGGTTTTTTTAAAACATGCCATTCTTTGAATTTGCAACTGGTACGTATCAGAAGCGTTTCTGATAGAGATCAAGCCAACGAGAAGATCAAATGGGTCTGGATTCCCTGTGCAGACATGCATTTCTCTGTTTATCCTTGTTTATTCATTCTTCTTGGGCCCAGCCAATGTAACACACCCACCCCAATATTCTCTGCAAATTTATGCTTGCTTAAGTGGGTAAAATGAACAGACCTCTTTCACAGAGAAAAAAACACAGTTTGAGTGGAGTCGAAAGGGTTCCCACAACATGGCTGAGCAAACTCAAACTTGACCCAGGAATTTCAATCCCATTTTCCTCCTGCAAGACCATGGATCCCCGTCCCATTTCCCTTTAGATGCTGGATTAAGGAGCAGCATTTATTTTTTTTTGCCCTATGAGAAAAGCAAACTAGACCTCATGAATATCTAAGCGAGCGCCGAAATGTCTGCTTGCTTTGCTGTTCTTCTCACTTCCAAAGTTTCTAGTCCTCTTCACCTGATGCGCTTTAAATTTATTTTACAATGCAGCAGGCTGGTTATGCTCAATTATACAAAACAGCAGAGCCTTAACAACCGGGTGGACAGATTTAACTTCAGGATTCTAGACCTCATGAATAATGAAAGTACCTTTGAAAAAGTATGCAGTTGAGTAGGTGGTGACAGGGTTTTTTTCTTTTAGGCGGTGGGTAATCTTGTACGGCAGAAAAAGAATGCAAAGATTTTCAAGGGGCCCAGAAAAATGCCACTCCTCATAATTCACTGCCCCACCCTGGAGCCCACAGGAGGAAAACAGAAGTCTGCAAATCTATAAGGTTGTTGGGTTTTTTTTGCTTAAATTTGCTAGTGTCTCCAAATTCAACTTAATTCAGTGTCCCATTAGGCCTTCCTTTTCATCCCAAGTTGCCCTGCGCTACTAGAATCTCAAGAAGACATCGAGAAGGAAGGAATTATTCCTAATTTAATAATAATAATTAGGCTGGCAGAGGAATGAGGACAAACCCATCTAGCGACCATTGCAGATCTTGGCTTCTGCCCACAAACCCTGATTCTCTTGGATAAAGACGATAATGACAGCATTCAGAAACCCACAACGCCGATTCAGACAAGCTTGGGGAAATATTTGCCATTCCCCCCCCCCAAAAAAAGCATACATATATGAGCTTGTGTGCAATGAACGGAGCAAACATGCAAACTCTGGCGAAGTTGCAAACTTCTTCAGGAAGCGCTTGCTTCAAAAAAGAATCTCCTTCCTTGAAATCAATAAACAAAACTGAGGATCCCTTCCGGCTCCGTTGAAGCGCTGCTGGGATCCTCAAGCCCCTCGCCCCCTTCCCAACCAGGCGCTCTGGTTTACGGTTCCATCCCCTCTTTCCGAATCTGAGCAAACCTGGATCTCAAAGCCGGCTTCCTCCAGCGCCTTCCAGGAGCTCCTGATCCGCCCAAACTTCCCTCGGCTCATGATCTGATCCTCTGCTCCCCTCTCCCCGGGGCCCGTCTCCTTTTTGCTCGGCGGAGGTGCCGCCTTCCTTCCGTCAGGGGACCTGGGTCCCCACCCACACCTCCGCACAGCCCTACCTGGCCCACACCCTCGGTGGCTCATGGCGGCCGCACCCCTTCTGAAGGCAGCAGCAGCAGCAGCGTAAGGCTGCCTGCTCTCCTCTCCCAACTGCAGAGGGAAGAACAGAATGACAAGAGTTGGAAGGGCCCTCGGAGGTCTTCTAGTCCAACCCCCTGCTCAGGCAGGAGACCCTAGACTATGTCAGACCAGTGGTCACCCCATCTTTGATTTAAAACCTCCATTGATGGAGCAGCCACAACTTCTGGAGGCAAGGAGTTCCACTGGTTAATTGTTCTCACTGTCAGGAAGTTTCTCCTTAATTCCAGATTGCTTCTCTCCTCGGTTAGTTTCCATCTGTTGCTTCTTGTCTTGCCCTCTGGTGCTTTGGAAAAATAGGTGCCCCCCTCCCTCTTTGGGGCAGCCCCTCAAATATCGGAAGACTGCTATCATGGTTTATTTTTCCTTCCTTCCTTCCTTCCTTCCTTCCTTCCTTCCTTCTTTCCTTCTTTCCTTCCTTCCTTCCTTCTTTTCTTTCCTTCTCTTCATACTTTCTGGTTTATTTTTTTCTTTTCTTTCTTTCTTTCTTTTCTTTTCTTTTCTTTTTCTTTCTACTGATGCACTGACAGCAGAGCAGCAGAGAAACATTAGCAATTAACAGACAGATTCATCCATAGAGACCTAGTGCTGTGACATGAACAGTTATCAACAACTTTTTTCAAAAACCAGACACTTCATATGGATTTTTCTGAGGGAAGAAGACAAACAAATGAGATGATTATTTACGGGGTTGAGGACTAAACAAAATATGTGGAGTAAGGCAGGCGTTGAAGGGATTTTTGTAACGTCTAAGAGGGAGTTGGGAGTATAGGATTGTAATTATCTGTTGAAGAGAAGTTTGGAAGTCATTATATTTAGTTTCTTGTCTGTTTTAGTTTTCTTGCAATGTCTTTTGTTGTGCTTTAGATTTGCCTTTTGCTTTATGTAAAATTCTCGATAAACACAAACAAATAGAATATGCAGAGTTACATTACTTAGCAACCCTCTGGGCTGAAAACCTCATTAACACACCTTTCATACATCAACAGGAAGAAAAACCTCCACTCTCAAGAGGAGTCTACCTCCAAATTGTATATTGAGAGACAAGAATCACCTCTCCGATTATACACCGACTAGGAAAAATGACATTTGAGTGCACGAGGCCGGTATGCAGAATACTGCACAACTCAATTAATAAACAAACCTTCCTTAAAAAGGCAGGACAGGTCAGAATGAACTACGCAGTAATAATAATAAATTTGGGCTCTGACTCAGGGTATTAAAACTGCAAATTTCGAAAGCTCGTACGGTCATCAATTTATTTTGCAGAAGTTCAGGCTGATTTTTTTTTTTTGACTCCCATCTATTTACATCCCCATCCTTGTCTCTCTGGTCACTTGGAAGAAATTCAGACTTGCCCCAGGAGAGTAGCTGTTTGCAAGGCAGCCCCTCCCGACAATGCCGGGGGGGGGAGGATTATGTCAGCTCCCCCCAACCCCAGGAACCTTGCCATTGATATTGCAGTCGATCCAAAATGTCAACACTTATTTATAAGCAGCTTGCCATGAAATATAAGACGTTGGTACACCGTGATCCGTCCTTCTGAAGATCCCGCCACGGCTTGATCCTGTTTAAATCCTGTCTCGCTGCTTTCCTAAAACTCTCAGCAACTGCAGATTTTTTTTTTTTTAAAGGAAAAAAGGGGAAAAAAACAAACCTCCTGGTATACTGCTAATCAAAGTGCCAAAGGCATTAAGAAACAAGGGGAGCCTGGGAAAATGTTTCCAAGCTTAGAGGAGAAGAATTCCCCTGGCCCGTCCAAACACGCTCAGCAGATCCCCATCCGTCAAAGGGAAGAATGCTCGTTCGGGGCCAGGGAAGGAGTTGAAGACGCCTCGGGGGTGGGGGGGAGGCTTTGGGGGCGGCACAGAAACAGATTTGGGTCTGCCTGACTTTTCTTGCGAAGGAAGGAAGGAAGGAAGGAAGGAAGGAAGGGACTAGGTAGAAGGAAGGAAAGGAAGAAAGAAAGAAAGGATAATAAATGGATAGCAGGAAGGCAGAACAGAGATGGAAATGAGGAAGGAAGGAAGGAGAACTAGGTAGAAGGAAGGAAAGGAAGAAAGAAAGGATGATAGATGGATAGCAGGAAGGTAGAACAGAGATGGAAATGAGGAAGGAAGGAAGGAAGGAAGGAAGGAAGGAAGGAAGGAAGGAAGGAAGGAAGGAAGGAAGGAAGGAAGGAAGGAAGGAAGGAGAATTAGGTAGAAGAAAACAGGAAGGAAGAATCATCTTCCCTAATTTCCTCAATGGCACCAGAAAACAAAATCGCAACAAAACATTTTGCCCAAAGCACACTAAATGGAAAAGCTTTCAAAATAAAACGAAAGGTCTTCATCACTGCCTCTGGAATTACAGGAGGAGGTAGGCCCTCCTGCTCTGATCTCCCTAAAATAACACTGTCTGTCTCCAAAGGGTGCAAGCTTTAGCTGCATTTGATCTGCCTGCCACAACACAACACCAAAGTCCTGGTCCCACCGTCACACCTCCAAGCTCCATCTGATTCTCGGCAAAACCTCTGCTTTTGCTAAGGATTAGCAGAGTTTTCTATAACTCTCCTCTTCACAAACTGCCAGACGTTATGCCAACCAACACAACATAACATTTACACAACGCTGCAATCCACTTTATACACGCAAAGTGTGCGCCAGGCCTGGATTTTACTAATTCACAGAACTGTGGCTAAAGCAAGGCACATATGCAAACTGAAGCAAGGGGATCAGGATTCAGGGTTAAAAACCAGCCTTACAGCATCCAACCCAGCTTTTCACATGCCTTGAAAATGGCAAGACTTAATTTCCCTTTTAAAACATTCCTTGCCCACCCAATCAAGAGATGGTGTCTACTTCCCCCTTTTGCAAAAAAAAAGGCAGTCTTGAAGCTTGTTGGTTGCCACAGCAAACACTGGAAAGACATCTGACATTTAGCTAAAAAAAAAAACAAAAAAAAATTCATTTTAATCTTCACGATCAGCCACCGACCATGGATTTAGGAATTCAATGGCAGTTCAGAATTAACGGGCACTGCTTTCCACGATCTGTTTATTTAAAAGCAATGATTTTCAAACAAAGCTGGCTGGGGAATTCTGGGAATTGAAGTCCACCCATCTGAAGGTGGCCAAGTTTGAAAATCATTGCTTTAAAGCAGGGGTAGTCAACCTTGGCTCTTTTATGACTCGTGGACTTCAACTCCCAGAATTCCTGGCTCAGGAATTCTGGGAGTTGAAGTCCACGAGTCATAAAAGAGCCAAGGTTGACTACCCCTGCTTTAAAGGGAAAGGAGCAGAAGACTTGGGTGCAAACACAAAACAATGCCAAATTTTTTTTCCAAAAAGGTGGCATCCATAATCGATTGGGGCTCTGCCTTGACATCTTCCGAAACTCATCAAAAGGGTCTCTTCCTGCAATTTTCATGTCCAAATATACCGAAAAGCTAGCCAGATGTAGATCTAATAAAGATGCCCCCTTCAATTCTAAAGAACTTTAAAAGAAACCCGGATCAGATTATGCCCAGATTAGGGCCAAACTCCTGATTAGCACGTACAAGTTTAGCCCAGGAGTCATCTCGTTAGCAAAGATCTCACTTCCCCTCTTTTGACAGTAAAAATCTCATCTCTGTTTCCAGAAACTGCTCTGCAATAGAGAGGGGGAGTTTTGCTAACAAGCCAAAGATCTTTTCAGGGGGTCCCAGAGACCCCTGCGAAGTAGGACGAGCCTCAACATTAGGCCTTTGCTACCAACTGAAAAGTTAGGCCCGAGCCTTTTGGAAGGAATTCCTCCAGAGGAGAGCTCTCAGCTCCTTCCCCCATTTTCTTCCTGCAAAAAAACAATCTGTTCAGAGTGCCTAAATTGGTTTTCTACATGAGCTACTTTGCCCTTGTCCTCATTTTAATTCATAGATTGGTTGCAACTGCAATCATGGATGGATGGATGGAGGCATCTTTTGCTACTACTATCAGGAAGGGAGGGAGGGAGGGAGAAAGAGAAAGAGAGAAAGAAAAGAAAGGGAGAAATGCCTTTTTCGCTGTTGGGTACCCCATCGCATCTTCCCAACCCTTGGCAGTCCTTTTTCAAAGCCACACCATCGCATCGCATCAACTATGCACTGGACCGTTTCTTTTGAAGAGCAGCAGAATAATCCTGGGTACACACTGTGTTGCACTGTGGTCAACAGGTATTTGTCTGCCTCACCTGTGTGGTGTTGGGTACCTGGCTGACTTTGTGAGTCATCCACTCTCTTGGCCCTTCACACAAAGCTCAGGTGCACATCAGCGTTTGAACGCCGTATGGGCACACGGAAGGACCTATGAAATAGCTTCCCCATTGATTTCCAAAACCAAGCACACTGTGCCAGGCACGTGCCAGGGAACCATTTAAATACCAGCTGCTAGTCCTCAACACACATATGAATGCACACCTGTGCATTCATATTCAGCTTTTTTTTCCTGAGAACTGGCTGGGGAATCCGGGAGGGGAGATAAATTGATATATTTTTTTCTTTTCTCCAGCTTAATTCAGTGTTATTTTTCATTTACATATTTACCAGCCAGAATATACTCAATAGCTTTGATTTATTTATTTTTTGGCAACAGAATTTTTATAATGACTTAGCACTTTATATCACTGATAGGTTTTCCCAGTCTTCATAAACTGCTCTTTTTAAGATAGATCTTTTTTTTTTTTTGCACTACAGTTTTAAGAATTCATTTCCCCTCCTGTATTTTCAAGACACAAGAAAAGCAGGATTCTAATCCAGGAACTATCCTATTCTTTTATCTGGGATGATGACTGCTGTTCAGGGTTAAGCTTTCCTTTTCTTACAATAAGTCCCCCAAGAAACAAAAATATACCAACTTCTGTGGTCTCAACCTACCAAAAGCCTTTTTTTTTTTTTGCAAAACAAAAACAAAATGTCAGGTTTGACTATCTGATTTCTCCACCAAATTTGGTAACCGTCTGCTGCTGCTGTTTAATTGCATGCAAATATCCTGGCAGTGAAAAAGAAAAGAAAAGAAAAGAAAAAAGTTCTGCCAGCTAAGGGCTAAGATGAGATAATCTGCTTTCCAAAACACCAAACAGAAAAACAAAGCAATGCCAGAACTTGCTTTCTCGCTGACCTCCAGCTTCCTAATCGGAAGTTGCAAAGCGAACCAATCCAGGAGGAAGAACAAATGGCTTTTGGGTTTGTTTGTTTTTTTGTTTTTCCTAAAAGCCAGGAGAGGTGTTAAAATCCTTGGGCTACTAGGTTTACGACAGGGGTCTCCAACCTTGGCGACTTTAAGACTTATGGACTTCAACTCCCAGAATTCCCCAGCCAGCGTGCTGGGGAACCGAAGGCGCAGGGCGTGAGAAGCGTTTCTCTAACTTCGACCCAAGCAAGCAGACTGCCCTTGCACATGGAGGTTCCACTGAGCTGGCTCTGCCAATGCATTTCTCCTCCATCACAAGCTTATCTGAGATTTCTGGACCGGCAGCCTTCACCGCAAGTTACGCAAGCAAATTCCCCGGCATCAGCTGTGGATCTGGAGAACTGCTCGTTCCTTCCTTCCCTCTGTCTAGACATTATCGCCCTGCTCCTCTTCTTATGAGGTCAGCTGAACCAGGGACACGGGATCCCCGTCTCTCAAGATCTGACATTTCAAGATCCACTTCCAGGAGGGTCCGCCAAAAGCAGCAGCAGCAGCTTAGAAGGTTCTAAGCTATGTGATCAGGCCAAATGGAGCCTCCATATCCAGGGGCAGTATGTCTCTGGTTGGGACACAGCCAGGAAAGGGTTGCTGTAGGTTCTCCGGGTGAGTTCCTCAGCTGGTTGTGGATAGGCCGATGTAAGCTGGTTGGTGGATCACAGGAGTTGTAGTCCAGCAACCAGAGCTGGTCCAGGAAAATTAGGCCCAGTGGGACCTTTTTAGAGAAAACCCCCATAAATTTCCCCTGCATTAGCCTCAAAAGACAACAGAAAAGGTTCTCCATGGGGGTCTGGGCCAAACAAAACCAGAAGTGGCCTGTTGCAAGTAGTGAATACCCCCCCTCAGAAAGGGCTACTCCAGGCCACAGACTAATCTGCACTTAAAACAGGTGTGTGTTGAACCACACTAGGCCTATACCACTTTCAAGGCTGAGATGATTAAAGGCCTGGAGACTAAAATGTATGAAGAACAGTTGCAGGAACTGGGTATGTCTCCTCTAGAGAAAAGAAGGACTGGGGGGAGGGGGGGTACATGAAAGCAGCGTTCCAGTATTTGAGGGGCTGCCACAAAGAAGAGGCGGCTCAACTTATTCTCCAAAGCACCAGAGGGAAGGACAAGAAACAATGGATGGAAACTAACCAAGGAGGGAAGCAACCTGGAATTAAGGAGAAATTTCCTGGCAGTGAGGACAATTAACCAGTGGAACAGCTGGCCTCCAGAAGTTGTGGGTGCTTCATCACTGGAGGCTTTTTTAAAGAAAAGACTGGACATCTGTCTGAAATGCATAGGGTCTCCTGCTTGAGTAGGGGGTTGGACTAGAAGAGTCCCTTCCAACTCTATTCTGATTTATTGATTCCTAACTCCTCCCCCCTACAGCCCCGCATACTGACAGCTAGCAGCTCCAGGTAAGGCTGATATGGGTCAAAGTGGGGAACATCCAGAGTCTCACCCCAGCATGTCAACCGCCACCCTCTTCAAGGTGAGGAAAGCTTCCAAACCAAACTGGAATGCGGTGGGGAATTATGGTGCCTGTAGTCCCACACAGCTGGAGAGTCCCCACATCGTCAGCACCCTAACCTACCCCAGCCGTTCATCCCTTCCCCCTTCCAAAGCGGTGGGGCAGTGAACAGTTATCTTTGTTTATGAACAGAACACAAGACACAAACGCAGTCTTTCAGGCTGGGCCCGGCCACACAATTGTGTGTTTTTCTCCTTTCTAGAAGGAGATGGCCGGAGAACAAGCAAACAATTCAGGCATTTTCACACCAGAGATTTAACCCCCTGGTTCTAAGGGGGAAAATAATAATAACAACACTACTAATACTCAAAAGGCCTCAGGCGAGAAGGATGGATGGGAAAACAAAGCAAAGCTGACCCCTTAGCCAGCCCCTTTTGTCGCTTCACACGCACCACACACTCGCGTGCATAGTTTCCATATTAGCTTGCAGATGGCGGAGCAGGGTGAAGGAGGGGGCAGCATCCAAGCAGGCAGAGACCTCCTTCTCCCCTCCCCCCCATAGGATTGCGAGCAGAGACCTTAGAAGCGGCGCAGAGGAAGGAACCAGCCACGCGGGGAAATTAAGACGCCCATCTGCACATTCACACGCACTCGCGCCCCGCTTCTCTATTTATAAACAGCGGCGCAGTGCACGGGAAAGGGGTGGGGAAGAGTGTAAATGCACGAGGCAAATACGCCCGGCTACGCTTTTTTTACCCCTTTTTTGAGAAAAATGCACGCTGCCGGCGCCCCAATTGGCTGGGCCCGGTGGCGGGGACCCCACTTTTAAAGGCGGCGGACCCTTCCCTTTAAAGCCAAGTTACCTAAGCGGGATTGAGGGGGGGGGGTGCGGGGGCTGGGAGCCGCATTAATCCTTTGCCAGGCGCCTTGACGCTGCCTTCGATATGGCGGATCCAGCCTTTGAAATGCGAGGCCCTGGGCGCTTCAAGATTCTATCCCTCAAGGGGAAAGGGAGGGCGAGAGGGAGGGAAAGAATGGAACCGCCTCGCTGGCAAGTTTACAAACGAGGTCTGGGCCTGCTGGCGCTTTTGTCCCCCCCCGTTTTCCCGGGTGGGGGTAGACGAGGGAGGGGGGGGGAAAAGATAGAAAGTATCAAGGAGGCCAAAACAAGCCGCACAAAGTAAACCAAAAGTATCTCCTTTGAAGCCTCAGGAAGGAAGCGGGCGCCGATTATGCCCACCCGGCGACGGTTGGCAAATCTTTCGGGGAGGGGGATCCGCAGCCCGCCCCCCAGCCCGCGACACCCAAACA
Organism: Protobothrops mucrosquamatus; assembly: GCF_001527695.2. Taxonomy (NCBI): domain Eukaryota; kingdom Metazoa; phylum Chordata; class Lepidosauria; order Squamata; family Viperidae; genus Protobothrops; species Protobothrops mucrosquamatus. The sequence goes on along the minus strand of NW_015386932.1, from coordinate 109,515 downwards.
GGGACATTTCTTCTGCCACCCCCAGCCCCAGTCTGGGATTTGCAAAGTGGCTTTGCTTCTGGGCATCAACCTCTTTCCCCCCCCTCCCCCCGGAAACCACAGCCCACCGGCCGGGCCTCCTCCTCCTCGCTTCCCCCGGAGGTTCCAGCCCTGCAAGAGCCGGGACCAGCGACCCCCCCCTCCCCCGGCCCAAGGCGGCCTTACCTGGTTCAAATCTTCGTCGTTCAGCAGGTGCGACTCGCGAGGCTTGAAGCAATTCTGACACTTGCTTTTATTGAAAATGTTCGCCTGAAATTTCCGGCAGGGGTTTTCTTTCGCAGCCATGGCGCGTGTGTGTGTGTGTGTGTGTGGCTCCCGGGGGGGAGCTCCCGGGGGGGGGAGAGAAGCAGAAAAATCGACCCTCCAAGTGCTGCTCCTCCTCCTCCTCCTCCTCCTCCTCCTCCCCGCGTCAGTCGTTCCGCCAAAGGAGGGCAGGCCAGGCCCCGTCCGCGCACGGGTGTCGAAGAAGGTCGTCGGAAAGGCGAGCAGTCCGCCCGCTACGCCCGGCCTCCGCCGCGGGCCTCTCTCTGCCAGCGCTGCGCAGCCCTCCGGAGGCCCCCAGCGGGCCGCATCCCAGGGCTCGGGCCCCCCAGCAGCCGAACGGGGGCGCGGCAGGCCAGCCGGTCCCGGCTCGGGGGCGCGCAGCTGCTCCCGGTCCGCGGCTCCAGCCGGGGGGGCGGAGCGGGGCGGCGGAGGCGGNGGCGGCGGCGGCGGCGGAGGGCGAGCCTCCAGCTGCCGGGGCAGGCGGGCCCAGCGGAGGCGGAGGGTCCCACGCGGGGGCGCTCAATCCAGGCGCCGGCCAGAGGCTTCCACGCCGCGCCGGTCGGCCGGGGCTGCCCGGCTGCTCTCCGCAGACAGCTCCGGCCCGGGCAAGGGCCGCGGGCCGTCCATGCCGCCGCCGCCCCAGGCGGAGGAAGCCAATCCAGGGCTCAGCCCGACTCCAGGCGGACGGACGGCGCGACGGAGATCAGGCGCGGCTCCTGTCGCCGGCCCGGAAACCCGGCGTGGCGGTCCGTTCCAGCTCAGCAGCGCCTCCCCGGACGGAGCGGCTCCGGATCCCGGTCCCGCCTCGCCCAGGCCCCGCTCAGCGCCCCGCCGCCTCTTCCAAGGCGCAGGCCGCCCCTCCACGCGGGGCAGGGGCAGGGCAGGGGGCGGCGGCGGCGTCCAGCGAGAGGGAAACGCCTTGATTTCTCAGCCCCCCCCTGCCTTGGCGCCCCCCCCCGTCGGAGGGGATGCTTTGGAAATCCCAGGGCGTGCAAAACTAAGCCAGCAGGAGCCCCCCTCCTCCTCCTCCTCCTCCTCCCCCCCACACCAACAAAATCCGCCCAGGCTCTCGCGCTGCGGAGGCCGAGCTTTTGCAAAGGTTACCAATTGGGTGGGTGGGCGGGTTGGGAGGGACGAGAAATCCGGAAAGCGGGGGGAGGGGAAGGGCCGTCACGCGCTCCCGGGACTCCGGGAGGAAAGGGGGGGAGGAGGGGGGGAAGAGCCCTCCGCCTCTTGCTGCTTTCTTCGCGTCCCCCCCCCAAACACACACGTTTTTTGGGGGGAGGGGAGTAATTGACTTTGCCCGCGATCCAATGGCGAGGCGGCTGGGCTCTTCACAAAAGGACGGCCAACCCAATCGGGAAAGAGGCTGAGCCAGAGGCGGGTCCCTCCCTGACCCACGTCATGTGCGAAAGCGCACACAATGCGCACCCAGGCGAGCGCGGGGGGGAGGGAGGGGGGGCGGTTGAATGGCTCAGGCTTGGTGGACGCGCGCGGGGGGCAGCGCTTCGGGGGCCGGAGGCGGGGAAGGGAGGGAGGCGGGCCTGAGCAGTTGGCTGGCCGGCCGGCTGGCTGGCCGGGGAGGGTCCCTGCCATCCCCAGCCTTGGGACGGGCGGGGGCTTCGCCAGACGCTTCGGGACTGGCCGCTCGCAAGAGGCTGAGGTTTCGGAGTCGGGGCGGTGGGATCCAGCCGTCTCGCGGGGACCCCTCCTCGCCCGGGGGGGACGAGAGAAGCAGACAAAGGCTGCGGCGCGGGTCTTCATCTCTCCGGCCTTTCCTTCGACCCCGTCCCCAAAAAAACCTGCCTACCCAGCTGCCGGAACGCCGAGACTGAGCATTCACCGAGGAACGACCTTTGGTGCTGTGAGCCGCCCAGAGTCCGTTGGACACCAGACGGGCGGCAAATAAAGATGGATGGATGGATGGATGGATGGATGGATGGGATAGATGGAGAGAGAGGGGGGGGATAGATAGATAGATAGATAGATAGATAGATAGATAGATAGATAGATAGATAGATAGATAGATAGATAGATAGATAGATAGATAGATAGATAGGGATGGATGGATGGATGGATGGATGGATGGATGGATGGATGGATGGATGATAGAGATAGTGAGATGGATGGATGGATGGATACAAAGATAGAGATAGATAGATAGATAGATAGATAGATAGATAGATAGATAGATAGATAGATAGATAGATAGATAGATAGATAGATAATCGGACTGGCAGGCTGTTTCGCACCATCCCCTTCCCAAATCTGTGCACACTTAGATGCTGAGCTTTCTTTTTTTTCCCCTGCCCCCCCAGCTGGAAACACGGCCACCTGATTCTGCTGCTCCATAGACAGGAGTCAGTTCTCTTCCTATATTCTCTCCCCTTGGAAGGGGGGGCGACTGACCCCCCACCACCACATTCAGTCAGAAACAGCTGACTGCATTGACCAGTTTTCCTTTCATACCAACCATCTATAATTATGCACAATTTCTCTGTTGCTTGGCTCGCCCGGAACTTTGAATTTTGTTATTTTATTTGCTGCTCATCTCCAGCGGCTTCTTTCTCTCCTGCCCTTTAACCCCTTTTCGGAGAGGTAGGCCTGGGATCCCTCCCAGCTTAGGAAGTGGCCGCTCTGGGTCGCCAGTCCTGCTCGGCGAGGCCTGGGAAGGGGGTGAGCAGCTTATGGGGGCGTTGGGTCTTCCTGAGGGGGGCAAAGAGGCCCTCCCACGTCAGAGCCACAGGTGGGAAGTGAGAATTCCTGTGCCCATCCGGTTTCAGCTTTTCCCCTTTTCTCCAGTTTTGCTCTCTGCTTCGATGGGGTGGAGGTCCTGGCCAAGGGCCAGCAATTCAATGGGAATTCACTGAAACCTACCCTTTGTGCTGGTGCCTCACTTGTTTCCTTGGCTCATTAACCAACACAACTTTCCCCCCCCCTTGCTTCAGAGTCCAAGGGGCCTTGGCGAAAGCCGCAAGAAGGGGGAAAACAGAACACGGTGCAGGAGAACTGCACCTTACGCTGTGTTTGCTTGGCAGGGTGATAATCCCCTCCTAGTTCTGCATTAGAAACTCCTTACTTTGTTTGCTTACTAGATTCCTCTCAAGTGGGAGACAAAGCACTCGGATCCACCCCATGCTTAATTTTGAAAGTAGACCTAATCTCTCCCTCTCTTACACAGAAACGCACACTCACACAGAGGCACCTGTTCCCGCTGCGGGTTTTCAGCCTCTTATTCCAGGGGGGAGGCTGGCTTTTCAGAAGGTGAACTCAGAAGTCATTGCAGTAAATGATATTTTTAAATACAGGAGTTGGAAGAAGCAGGAGAAGAAGAGCATGGATGTTTTGGGAGGCTGGTGATGGAGAAGATTCCTGAGAATGGGATGGAGACAACAAATCAAACACATCAACTCAAGAGTTCTCGCTCAAAGAAATGACAAAGGACCAGGATAAAATGATCTGACTTTGGATGCACGATGTGAAAGACCAGGTCTCTGGAGAAGTCCTTAATGGTGGAAGGAAGGAAGGAAGGAAGGAAGGAGGGAAGGAAGGAAGGAAGGAAGGAAGGAGAGGATGACCATCAGCCAGGTGGTTGGACTTGGTTGTGATGATGGGTCCACTCTTGAAAGACCTGTAGGACCAGGTTGGAGAAAGATCATCCTGGGGAAAAAAGCTATCTTCTTGCTAAGAGTCAACAATGACTTGATGGCATCTAGTCAATCAATCGGCAGAAGACCCATCTCTTTGGAGAAGGCTCTGATGCTGAGAAAGGTAGAAGGAAGGAGAAGAAGAGGATGGCCAGAAACCAAATGAGTGGACTTGGTTGTGGCGGTGATGGGTCCACTCTTGAAAGACCTGTAGGACCAGGTTGGAGACAGATCATGAAGCTGTCTTGGAGGTCAAACTTCTCAAGTGGACATTGGAATTAAATTCATGTTAGCGGGAAATCCTGGGAGTGCAAATATGGAAGGTAACGTAAGAGATGGCAACCTACATCAGCTCAATTCCAGCACGGAGCTGATATTAGATCCTAGGAAAGAATTCTGCAAAATGCGGCAAGATCAAGCCTTCAGCCTGGTAGGAGCAAGTCCTTGTCTAGATCTTGCAGATTCTTTTTACTCAAGCAGGGCGGTGCTGTTTATTTGGGGAAGGGCCCAACGCTGCGCCTGGGGGCCGACCAGCCAGCCAACCCAACACTGCATTGTCATCATTGACAGATAAATAAATACGAAGATAAGTGTGGTCTGTTTACAGCCGGGCAGACCTTGTGCTGCATCAAAGGCGGCTTTGGCCACCTTCACAAGACCTTCGCCACCACCTGTGCCCAGCTGAAAGGAGGTTAATCTCCCGCACCAAACAATAAACAAACACACAAAGGGGCAAGGTTGTTCTTTTCCTGAACGCTAAAGGGGTTTAATTCTTTACCAATATGATTGTTCTTTAATAAAATGTCATAAACACGTTTGTATGAATGCTGAAATGGGATGTCCAGCCAAACAATACACGTAATCCTCAAATTACAACAGATCATTTAGTGACTGTGGCTTTTGACCATTTTTCACACTTGCAACCGTTGCAACATCCCCATAGTGACGTGATCAAAATTCTTGCTTAAGTGAAACATCTGGAAGGTTGATCTGTTAAAGCCAAGAGTCTTACAGATCTCTGAAGGTGGGTTATCATTAACCAGCCTGTTCTTGAAATGTGAGTTTGGTGCCAACAGTCGTAACAAAATTTGTCACTGCCATTTCCCAAGAGATAATAAGGATATTGTTGACTGTGTCGGTCCCACCTGCGTTAGACAAACATCACACTAGATTTGGATCCACGTAGTCCCTGCAGATACTCTCTCACAGAAACACAAAGCAGGAGGTTCAGTGGTTCCTATGCTGTCTTTTTCTAAAAGTAGCCACCCACCTTGCTGAACATAAGTTGAGACCATTAAACCCTGATGGAGAAGTCAAGTGTTACCCACCAAGTTGAGCTAGCATAACCTTGGTTCTATCTCAAGGGAAAGAGATAGCCTTTATCTAGCCACCTTCCCTTCCTCTCTGCCATGGACTTCCCTCCTGCCTAAACTCTCCTTCAACTCTCCTTCCCTTTCTGACAACAGGTTTACAAAGAGGTTGCAAAGCTGGACGGAAAGCTGAGGGTCTGATTATCACAGAGACAAGCCCGTTTCCCTTGCCCACACCCAGAGGTGTGGCAACTTCTGTTTTTTTTTAATCTTAGTAAGGGAAAGGTACACTCACACTAAGCTTGCCACATCAGCTCCATTGAATGGGGCAATACTGACCCCCAGAGTCTGTCCAGGGACATCAGCCTCCCCCCTTCCCTCTAACATTTAGTGGCCTTGATTGATTTTGTGCTATCAAGTGGGTATCACTTCTTAGTGACCACAGAGATGGTTCTTCTCCGGAGGATCTGTACTCCACCAGGTGCTTCAGGTCTCCATCCATCGCCACTGCAATTGAGCCCGTCCATTTCGCAGCCTGGGTGTCCCCTTCTTCCCTTTCCTCCCAGTATTATGAACTTCTCAAGAGAACCAGCTCTTTGGAGAATGATCCACAATGCGATCATCTCTGCCTCAAGTGTGAACTCTGGGTTGATCTGTTCGATGGTCCGTCGCTTTGTTTTCTTGGTTTCCAAGGTTCTTGAGAAGTCATAAATGGCTTTCAGATTGTGCTGCCCTCCCCAAAACATCTCCTCCTCCTCCTCCTCCTCCTCCTCCTCCTCCTCCTCCTCCCTGCAAATTCCACTCCCTTCTAGCATTGATGATGTTCCCTAGTTTGGGTAATGAAAGGTCTGTAAGAAAACAATCAAGCTCAGAGATCACCAACGACCCCACAGTCCTCCTCCTCCCCCCCAAGTTCATTTTAGAATGGGATGCTGACCCAGTTGTTGTTGTTGTTGTTGTTCTGGTTGTTGTTGTTGTTGTTGTTATTATTATTATTATTATTATTATTATTATTATTATTATTATTATTATTATTATTTAAATTTATATACCGCCCTATCTCCCTTACGGGACTCAGGGCGGTGAACAGGCAATAATAAAAATCACAGTAAATGTTATTTATTTATTTTATTATTTATTTATTTTATTAAATTTATATCCCGCCCTTCTCCTTGTGGACTCAGGGCGGCTAACAATCGGGTAAAAATACACAAATAACATTACAAATTTAAAAATTAGTTAAAAAGGAAATATTTAAATTTGATCTAATTAAAATATAATTAAAACCCCCTCTAAAAGTTTCCCCTAGGCCAGTCCCGTTACATAAAAGCCTGCTCTAAAATATAAAACCCTTAACAAAACCCAATCAAAACTACGCCAGGCCGGCCGCATGGAACAGATGAGTTGTCAGGGCTCGGCGGAAGAGGCGCAGGTCCGCAATTGTACATAGGTCGGGGGGGGCAGGTCATTCCAGAGGGCAGGAGCTGCCACAGAGAAGGCTCTCCCCCTGGGGGTCGCCAGCCGGCATTGTCTGGCCGACGGTACCCTAAGGAGGCCCTCTCTGTGGGAGCGGACTGGTCGAAGGGAGGTGTTTGGTAGGAGGCGGTCTTGCAAATACCTAGGTCCATTGCCATGGAGTTCAAGATCGACCATGGCTTGAGCCTTACCTCAGGAGCACACCACCAAGAATGAGGGTCTTAAGTGACCCCCATGACTCGGGGTCAAGTTCCTCTTGTCCAGTGGTTCTCAACCTGTGGGTCGGGACCCCATTTGGGGTCGATCGACCATTTCACGGGGGTCGCCAAGCAAGGCTGTCCGCCATTTTTTTGTCCGCCATTTTTTTTCGCTTTTCCGGCGGGTGCCTTACCTCCCTTGAGCTGGGCCAGCTGGTGGTCGGCCTGCTCCGTCTCTGCCGCTTGCCAGCTACGCCTCGGCCGGTGCAGGGGGTGGAACCACGCATGCGTGGCGCTCCCGGGCAGGGAAAGTCCTCGACTTATGACCGGTTGGGTAGTCCTCGACTTACGACCGGTTTAGTCCTCGACTTACGACCGGTTTAGTCCTTGACTTACAACCGGTTTAGTCCTCGACTTATGACTGGTTGGGGTCGCGGCATTAAAAAGGTTGAGAACCACTGCTCTTGTCTTTTCCGAACTCCATCGTGGTTATGAAAACACAGAAGTTCCTGTTTCACGAATAAGCCGGGAGGGGGCAGCAGACATTAAGAACGGAGGAACGGACAGTCATAGCCCTCCTGTTACCACTAGGTGGCAGCAGAGTCAAAGAGAGGAACTGATTGCATCACTTCAATAGAAAAAAATATATCCAAATATCAGCACTTCTGGAAAGTTTTCCAAAGAGGCACGAAGATTAAAGGGATGGACTGGGTTTGGTGAAAGTTTTCATATACAAGATTTTGGGTCTTCCACTATACATGCTACTTTCACATGTTTTTAATGGGCTGTTCTTATTTGTAAAACACACACACACACACACAAAAAAACCCCGTTCCAGAACCCACAGCACAAATTTGATTCCCCAGATACATAAATAATAATTTCCATTTGTCATTTCATTTTTGAAGAAATGGATGGTAATAGCGACTGGACACAAACAGCTCCCCCCATTTGCAACAGACTTTAATGGCAGAAGTATTAATTTAGCACTCAGAATGCTGGATTAAGTCAAGAGAGACAGGAGAGTGGCTGGAGAATTCTGGGGGTTGAAGTCCACACCTCTTTAAAGTGGCCAAGGTTGAGAAACTGGGTCCTAGTTGGTGGGCACGGCACAGGTCGAGTAGGGCTGAGGCCTCCGAGTGAAGGCGGGCTCGGTCGTAAGTTCCAGGTCTGCTTCCTTCATCCCAGGCGGGGCTTGAAATGTAAACCTTTGCAACAATCCGGTCACAAAGATGAAGAGTTCCATCTTGGCCAGGCTTTCCCCAAGGCAGTTCCTGCGTCCTGCAACAAAAAAAACACCCCAGGGTCATTTTTGAAAAGGAAGAACAAAAGACAGAAAAGTTGGCAATGCTGGCTTCAGGGCACAGCTCCTCGGAGCGTCCTGGAGCCCCACGCAGGGGTGGCGTTCCTGGACCTGAAGCCCAAAGGCCCTGACTCACTTGAGGGTTGTCCCAAAGTTCTGGAGAAACAGAGGTCCAGGCCTCGAGAGCTTTCCAGGTGCCCAGTAAGCAGGAAGAAGCCTCCGTCTTCTTACTCACTGTTCCCAACTGGCAAAGCTAGCAAAGCATACCAGGAGATCAAGGGTTGGAGGGAGAACCTTTGGAGAACCACTTCGGTTCCTAGATCCTGGTGGAGCAGTTAGACATCCATGGTGCTGCCCAGGATCCTGGTGCCCAAACCAGAGCAATTTATGGTCTTCAAGCTATCTAGCCTCTTCATCTTCTAGAGATAGACTTCATCTCATAAACCTTCTCTTGGTCTCCCCCACAAAAAAGGCTGTAGACCTGGGTGTCCAACCTTGGCAACTTTAAGATTTGTGGACTCCCAGAATTCTGGCTGGGGAAGTCTTGAAGTTACAAGTCTTGAAGTTACCACAGTTGGACATCCTGCTGTAGACTGACCTCCCAGCCAACCTCATCTCTTTCCTAGACCCCCCAGGTCCTCATCACGCACAGATCTTCTTTACCCACCTATTGAAAAAGGCATGAAGGCATCTTTCTTCACAAAGTTCCCTTCAGCATCCAGAAAGTGGTTGGGGTTAAACTTGTAGGGAGTCTCCCACTGGGTTTCGTCATAAAGCGAGGAGGTCAGAGACGGAATCACTGCTGTTCCCTGGAGCAGAAGCAAATTGAGAAACTAGTTCAGGAATGAATGAGTTCCAGCTCCCACATTTTGGGGGAAGAAGGAAAAGGTTCAAGGTGGCAGAAATCCTGAACCCGGATGGTCCAACTCAACATAACATGGACCTTCATGGACGTTCTCCAAAGCTTCCTCTGCCCAAGCATCTCTCCTGCTGCTTGCGACCCTGAGCACCACCTAGTTCATACCTTTGGAATAAAGTAGCCCTGGAAGTGGGTATCCACGGCGGTGCAGCGTGGCAACTGTGGCACAACAGAAGCAAGCCGCTGGACCTCATGAATCATGGCGTTGGTGAAGGGCATCCTCTTCCTGTCTTCATAGACCGGTAAACGCTCTGACCCAAGCACGCGCTGGATTTCCTGTTGGACCTTCCCTGCAGGAGGAGCGGTCCGAAAGTCAGCACCAGGAAGCCAGAGCCCCTTTCCTTCAGCAGCCCTGGGGAGGCAGTTGTGTCCCCTGACTTGTTCCTCAACTGCAGAAACCTTGAGGTCATCTGCTCTTAGCAGTTGGGATGTGTCCCAAAGCATTCTATCTGCTGGCCTCCAAGAACAACTGCCAAGCCAGCAGAAGCCCTTAATAACCACTGTCTAAACTTTGGAGGAATTCAACTGCTACCTCTAGGTCAGGGGTAGGCAACCTTGGCTCTTTTATGACTCGTGGACTTCAACTCCCAGAATTCCTGAGCCAGCTATGCTGGCTCAGGAATTCTGGGAATTGAAGTCCACGAGTCATAAAAGAGCCAAGGTTGCCTACCCCTGCTCTAGGTCAAGGACTCAGTGGCCTTTGACTCCTTTGGAGCTGTTTCTGGCTGCTTGGATTTGCAACTTTCTCCGGAGTGTCTTTGACAGATGGGATGGGAGGGGAAGCCCCATGGTTGGAAGGAAGGAAACAGTGGGAGGGATAAACCTGGCTCAACAGCCTCTCCTACATTATCTATGACTTGTGGGGACCAGCCTCCCCTGACTCAGCCCAAACCAGGTGTCTTAGCAAAGGAGAGTTCTAGCTTACTCTGGATCTCAGGGTACTTCATCATCAGCAGAATAGCCCACTGCAGAGTGGTGGCGGTGGTCTCCGTCCCAGCCATGACCAGGTCAAGCACTGAGGCCATGACATTGGGGTCGTGAAAGATGTTCTTCTTGCTACTCTCTCCCTTAAACACAAGAGGCAAAATTTGTGCTTGATGGACACGGAGAGAAAATGCTTTCCCCTAAAATACAATCCCTAATCCAACAAGGTTCTAAAAAGTCAAGTCTCGGGGCCTTTTGGCGAGTTGTTCCACATATCTGGAAAAAGTGAGGTCCTTGGTGCTCTCTGAGTGTGGTTGTTTTCTTGGCAGATGTTTCAATACCCAACTGGATGGCATCAATATTGCCCAATTAAATCACATCATCAGGTTAACCCAATTGATGATGTTCCCTAGTTGGGTAATTAAGAGTCTGCAAAAAAACACCAAGCTCAGAGAGTACCAAGGACCCAACAGTCCTCCTCCTCCTCCTCCTCCTCCTCCATCCCACTCCCTTCTAGCCCTGATGATGTTACCTAGTTTGGGTAATGAAACGTCTGCAAGAAAACAAGCAAGCTCAGAGAGCACCCAGGACCCTACACTCCTCTTCCTCCTCCTCCTCCTCCTCCTCCTCCTCCTCTCCACAGCCCCCCCGCCTTCTAGCACTGATGATGTTCCCTAGTTGGGTCATGAAATGTCTGCAAGAAAACCACCAAGCTCAGAGAGCACCAAGGACCCCACAGTTCAACCCTCAGCTACAAATATTCTCTTCTGTTGGTATCTGGAAGATGGTCCCAAGAAATGGAAAACAATTAAATCACATAACAAAGTCTGACAGCAGAAATTTCTAAATCAGGGATAGAAAGTACTAATATTTGGGGGGGGGGCAAGCAAGAGGCCCAGCCCTTTGAGGATCCATCAACAGAGCTTTCTCACCACCTTCTTGATTAATGACCCTGTTGAGGATGTCCACTCTGGCTACTCACAGAAGAGGCTGGGAAAGCCATTGGTGGACTAGGAAGATAGATTGGGGTATGTGTATTTGTGTGTGTGCATGTGCCTGTGTTTGTTTGTGTGTATGTGTGTAAGAGAGAGAGAGAGAGAGAGAGAGAGAGAGAGAGAGAGAGAGAGAGAGAGAGAGAGAGAGAGAGAGAGAGAGAGAGAGAGAGAGAGAGAGAGAGAGAGAGAGAGAGAGAGAGAGAGATTGTAATCCAACACATCTCAGGAACACAGAGGTGGAAAATTATTTTAGGATGTGGTTAGGTTTTCTGTTGTCACCTAACGGAGGAGGCCAAAATGCCAACGTCGGAAAAGCACGGAGGACACCAACCTCTTGCTGCTGTTTGAACAGCATGGAGTCGATGTAGCTTTGTAGCTGGTCCCCACTGAGCGTCTCCCTGCTGGCTCGCACATATTTTTCTATGATGGCGCAGGTTTCTGCGATTTTCTTCAAGATCATCTTATGGGGTTTGAAAAGGAATCCAAGGAACGGATAGATGTTAAACAGCTGGAAAAGAGAAAATAAATCAAGATAAAACCTATCGATGAGAAGGAGGTTACAGTAATAATGTCTCTTTGGGGCCTGCTAATTTAAGGGGTGCCTAAACCCCTCTAGTCAATGTTTTTAAGGTTGTCTTCCCAGATTTTCACAGAAAGGGGGGGCTTCAGAGGTTTAACTATAGAAATCCTTTCCTTTGGAAAGGCTCAGATTTTAATTCAACATTTTGAAGGTGCAAAGAGCAGCTATTCTCCTTATTTTTTTTTATTTTTTTTAAAAGCAAATAAATCTCACGATACGTGCATGGAGGAGCTACTGGCTTTTTCTGGGCATAATCCATAAATGTAAATTTGAAAAAGAAACGTTCTATGGAGGGGAAAACGACAAAAAGACAGCAATGAAGTTTCTTTTGAAAAGGAAGCAACTTAAAAGAAAAAAACACATACCAAAAATTTATAATAGCTCTTTTTTAGATATTCTGGTAGGGCACGAAAGAATCGGAAGCAAGCATTCGGAGTGCAACAGATTGATGCATGCTCTTTAGCATTTAAAAAATAATTATTCCGGAAATTCCAGGACTTATTAATGGGGTTGAACATTAATGGGGTCAAACCCGCATCCAGGAGGAAATGGAAGAGCTTGGAATGTCCAGTCCTTTGCTTCTGCGAAGCAGATGATGGATTCCATCAAGAGAATCAAGGAGAAAGTTATAACCGAAACACTCCAAGTGTTTCCAAGTCAAGAATTGCATTTGGCAACTTCCAGCCCAAACGATTTTGGCTCCTGCCATTCCCTTTCTGCTTTCTGGATGGGAATGATGGGACTCAACGCCAAGAGGCCCTAAAGGGGGAGGGGTGTCCCTGTTTCCTCCATTTCCAAAGCCCTGGACATTTCTCCTTTCCTTCCAGGGAGCTTTTCCAGCCCACTTATTTGGGATGCTCGGCTGCACGTCTCTCCACCCACAAGTGTTAATTTCTGAAGCAAGAAGCAGACATTTGCAAAGTGAGGGGTCCTTGGTGCTCTCTGAGCTTGGTGGTTTTCTTGCAGACATTTCACTACCCAAACTAGGTAACATCGTCAGTGCAAACCCCCCTCCCTTCTAGCACTGATGATGTAACCTAGTTTGGCAATGAAATGTCTGCAAGAAAACCACCCAGCTTTTTTCCCTTTGCTGGGAAAGAAAAACGAGGAAAGGTCCTCTTACGTGTAAGGATGGAGACCCCAGAAGACTCATGACTTCGTCGATGAGTCTTAAGAGGGTCTTGAAAGTTGGGTCAGCGTAGTCAAACCTGTCTCCAAACAGTACGGTGAAGGTGATATTTGTGGGAGCACCAGAGAAGGCCTTCAATGAAAAAGGCTCACCTTAAAAAAGAAAGAAAGAAAGAAAGAACAGAAGATGATTCAAAGAGCAGGTGAAGGAGGTAGAAGAACCCAGGATGAGGAACAGAAGAAGCGTCTCACCTTTAAAGGCGTTGACCTGCTCAACCAGGAAATTCAGCTCTTCAAGCATCTTTCCTTCGATCACTGAGGTGCCCATCCCGAGATTCCGTATGGTAGACAAGGTGAACCGACGGGTGTCCTTCCACGCTTCTCCAATGGAGAAGAACATACCTGAGGAAGACACTCCCTTCCTTCATTTCACGTCAAAGGAGGATCGTATCTCATAGAATTCCCTCAAAGGTCTCCTAAATTGTCACCCTTATTTGTCTCCATACTACCTCCCTGGAGCAGAGAAGAAGTGTGAATGAAGTTGACCAGAAATCCAAGCCTATCTATCAACAGGAATCCATCAACAATAGATGGAACCAAGAATGGTGGCCTCAAGGGGAAGGACAACTAAAAGAAAGTCAATGCAGGGTAATCTTCAGCCCAGCTCCTCCCGTTCAAAAGCCATCTTGGCTGACCAGCTTCCCCTTGCTTTGATGCTATGACCAAATATATATGTATGTTGTGTATTTGTGTCTGTGCGTATCTGGCAAGAACTAAAAGGTGTTTAGTTGCATGATAGTTGGAATGCTCCTCAAGCATGGTTTCTCAAACAGTTCTCTCTGCTTTCCAGGGATTTTTTTTTTAAATTAACCACAATACATACATACATACATACATACATACATACATACATACATACATACATATTCTGCCACCTCCCCTACTTTCTTTCAATTGCATCTTTGGAAGGTTGGAATCTACAAATCAGCTCTCTTATTCCCAAGTATGGTTACCGTTCCCATGTTGGATCTGTGAGAATATGGGGATCGTAGGCCTGTCGATAAACTCATTTCCCTTGCTCAGGAGTGCCTCTTTCACCGCCTCGTAGCCAACCAGCACTACAAACTTTTGTCGACCAAAATGGAGAGTGAAGACAGGGCCATATTTTTTGGAAAGCTGGAGGAGGAAATGGAAGAGAAGAAGTTCAGAACCATCACCTGCTGCTGCTGAGCATTGGAAGCCTGTGGGGGATCCAATAGTCCCTTTCTGTCTAACAAATGTTACTAAAACTCATAGGTTTCAAAGGCTGATACACTTGATTAGTTGGACAAGAGGTTACCAAACTCCTTCAGATGTTTGGCTCTTTCCTACAAGATCTATTGTAAAAGAAAGCAGCCCTTGCAGTCTACACCAAGGAAAGGAAGAAGCCAACTGAGTTCCTTGGGTGAAGATCCCACCATCAGGGTCCCAAAAGTCTCTCTCTCTCTCTCTCTCTCTCTCTCTCTCTCTCTCTCTCTCTCTGAAGAACCCGCCTCCTAAACTTCACTGGTCAGAAGAACATAGGACAGAATCCCTGACATGGTAAATGAGTTCGTTGCATAGAGAAAGAACAATCAAGGTCTGTGGTCATAAGATCTTCTTATGATCTTCCTTGAAGCTGTTGTGGAAAGTTACATGGGCCCAAGTCCCACTGACAGAAAGCTGTGTGATAACACATCAGACTTTGCCCTCTCCTGGTTGTTGTTGTCTCATGTTTCAGATGGGGGAACATCTTCCCATCCCCGTTCTATGTTCTTTTAAGTGAGAGTATTTAAACCTGCAATTCTCTGCTTGTGTTCTATCTACGGATGCATTTAAGCACAGCTAGCTCTGCTTCGTGTATTTATTTGGCATATAGCCCTCCTAATGCAAGTGACATAATACACTGCCCAACACACACACCCTTCTACAACTAGGGGGATTTCTAAAGAAGATAGCTACTCTTCCGTCAGAGCAGTAACACAACCTGTGAAACTGCACTAGAGTTGGGTTTACAGAGAGTCATCAATACTTGGAGCTTGGATCCACATGACATTTGGTAGGGGTTAACACTCAAGTGAAATGCAAAGCAAATTTTAAAGCACCTATAGGTTGTACCTGCCTGTTTTTAGACCCAGCACAGGAGGGCTCAAGGGATTCCAGGTGATATGCCAAGATTTTTCATGATACCCCAAAATTGCTTTGTTTTGCTTGTTGAAGTAAGTCATTGATTCTGTTCTTGTTAAACTTTTGCTAACAGCTCATTTCTGGGTTGGGTTATATATGTGTTGGGTTATATATGTGTGCTCATAAAATGACAATAAAGGTTATCTTAACTTGCTGTTTTCACCACAATTTGCCTTCTCTTCTGGGAACTTTTGAATCGTATGCACGCAAGGGTATTTTGGGAGATATGACTTCATAAACTCTGTGGGACCATCCTTATCTGCCAAAATGTCCTCTTGGACATAACCTTTTAAAACTACTAGGGTTCTGCCCTCATGTGCTGTAAAGAGACATCAGAAGAAACGGAGAAGATTTGATCTCTTAATAAAGTTTCTGAAGGGAAGGCAATCAAGGCAAGTTATAGACAACTGTTGATATTTTGGCAGTAATATTTATTGTAATCAATAGAATATAGGAGCAAGCATGAGGTGTCTATAGTATAGCAACTGTGGTACACCTGTACCCTCGCATGCAGATTTAATTTATCTCCAGGCCAACATGAATAGGAGCAGAAACTCAAATCAATCCAAATATGATTTAAACCAAAAGTTTAAATATGACTTAAACCAAAGTAAACCAACTATGATTTAAACCAAACCAAGGTCTATCTACACTGTTACATCTCCCTAATTTTTCTTCTCAACCTTCTCTTAAATTACCATCCAGGTCATTCCTGCTAATAACAGAAGATCTGAACCATCACCCCTTTGCTCCTTACCTCCATAAATGAGACATCTTGCCTTTTAATATTGATCAAATGCAAATTGCCAATGATGGGGAGTGGGGTAGGTCCGGGAGGCATACGTCGAGATGACCCGCCGAGGTTGCTCAGTAAAAGTTTTGTTAATAGCAGCAGTAAAATCAAGCAGAAGATGGTGGTTGGGTGGAGGAGGAAGGATATCCAGGGAGCCATGTTGAGAGTAGCTTTGGAGAAGAAGAATGGTGAGAAAGTCTGATGGAGCAAGGGTTGATAAGGCATTTTTATCTGGTAAGAAGCCAACTTGGCAGTTCTTCAAAAGAGTTTGCGAAATAGCCCAGACCATTGCTCCAGTCCTCTTCAGAAACCTTCACCCAGATGTTTGGCTATGTGAAAAGCTCCTCAGTTGCCTAACGATGGAAACCATGTGGTTTACTTAAAGAGGCGTCCCCCATTCTCCAGACTCAATCAAATTCTGAACAACCCATAAACAAATATGGTCAGGACTCAACGCCTTTTTTTTCAATATGAGATTTCACCACAAAGAACTTAAGGCCATAAATGTATTGATTTAAGGCACATTCCATCTTCAGTTTGCATTCAGAGAAGGATCCAGAGAATTCCTTTCATCTGAAACCAACAGGACATTTGGCCAAGAGAACAGGACAGTGTTCGAAAGGCGAAATCCTCAAGTCAAAAGATTGAAAGAAATGTGTTACCTTTCAGTGCATTTTGGCAAGAATCTTCTGAGACTCTGGACTTTTGTAACTGATGGAGGCAATAACTGGTGGAATCTAGAGGAGCCTGGTTGATTTTAAGTAATAGATGTTTTAGTCACCATCTGAGAAGGCCTCGTTTTGTAGCCCCATGGCTTCTTCTATCTTTTTTGGAACAGTTTTCTGTGTTGAAAACCTAACTTCTGGACTTTTCCAATCAATGACTTGCAGACTTGGTCCCGCAAGGACCCCTGTTTTGCATAGAGGATCCAAAATCTCTCAGCATATGTGCATTTGGGCAGACGGGAAGTCAAGACTTTCTCCATAGTTTGAAGTCCATAGCTTGTTATGAGATGGACAGTGATCTAAATCCTATATATATATATAAATAAAGCCAGCCTGAGATTTTTCCACACAGGGGATGTTTTTCACAGAACAGATATCCCTCTACAAATGGACTCTGGTCTCCGAGTCAAAGAACAAACATCTTTATGGAGTGTTCAACCTTTGAGGTCTAAGGCAGTGGTTCTCAACCTGTGGGTCGGGACCCCATTTGGGGTCGATCGACCATTTCATGGGGGTCGCCAAGCAAGGCTGTCCGCCATTGTTTTTGTCCATTTTTTTTGTCTGCCTTTTCCCCCCCCTTTTCCGGCGGGTGCCTTACCTCCCTTGGGCTGGGCCAGCTGGTGGTCGGCCTGCTCCGTCTCTGCCGCTTGCCAGCTACGCCTCGGCCGGCGCAGGGGGCGGAACCACGCATGCGTGGCGCTCCCAGGCAGGGAAAGTCCTCGACTTACGACCGGTTGGGTAGTCCTCGACTTACAACCGGTTTAGTCCTCGATTTACGACCGATTTAGTACTCGACTTACGACCGGTTGGGTAGTCCTCGACTTACAACCGGTTTAGTCCTCGATTTACGACCGATTTAGTACTCGACTTACGACCGGTTGGGGTCGCGGCATTAAAAAGGTTGAGAACCACTGGTCTAAGGGATGATCATTTCTTTTGCTTTTACCCTTGTCCACTATTCAACCCATTCCTTTTTCTCATGACTTTTCCAAGCACCAGTTTTCCAACTCTTTATTCTAGATCAGGCATGTCAAACTCGCGACGTCGCACAACGTATCAGGCTGGTTTTGCCATTGCCGGCAATGGGGTGGGCGCGGCTTCCACGTGACGCGTCCGGCCCGCGGGCTGGCAGTTTGACACCCCTGTTCTAGATCATATATGAGTGGTTCACGTAACGACGTTGCTCTATCAAAGGAATGAGACTGGCATCACCATCTACTTCTACCTGTTCCTTTGGGTCAAAGGTGTCTCGAGAGTCACTTTATAAAATCAGACTCTAAATAGCAGTTAGAGATGAATGCCTCAGAGTAGGACATGGTGGTGAAGATACAGGAAAAGATATTTATGAGCTCCATGACTGAAAAGCAAGATATTTTTAAAAAGATTCAGAGACTTTTTTAAAAAAAAACAAGAGGGGTCCAGATTAGCAAGCAGAAGTCTGCTGTAACCGATTGTTCTCTGCAAAGTTGATCATGCTTAACACCAAGAACCGAATCTGGGACTCAGATTAGATTTCAGATTTTACAAGAGAAAGCAAGAGGTCCCTTCTCAAGAACATCCAGATTCTGCAAGCGTTCTCTGCTGCAGGATTTGAAAGTAACCGAGGGGGAAAAGGCTATGGACTTTGCCTTTTCAAGACTTTTAGGTAATAAACAGGCTTAGTGTCCTCTTCTGGGCTTTAAGGTTGCCCAGGGCAACCATTGGGATGAGTCAATAAAAAGTGAATTTATAACTAACACGCGTGATCACCGGGCTATTCCAGCACCATTCCGAGCTTTGTCAAGGGAACGTTGGTTTTCCGAGCTGGATTCACTCGGGAAGGGCAGCAATTTTGCTGACAAAACGGGCAAAACAAATCTGCGGAACTGGAGCAGGAGGTTAAAAATTAAAACCGAGGGACGTAACGTTTCACCTGGAAGCCAAGAACCTCTGTGAAAAATTAACTGCTGGCAGATGTGAAGGGAGTCAAGCTGGGTCCAAGAAAAATGCCATGGAGCCGTTTAGTACAGAACTGTGGTTAAAGTACAGTTGTAAGTTATCTGGGATGCAGACTCGGTGGTTCTGCAAAGAGGCCAAGATCGAAATACTTGGAATTCTTTCTCGGCCTCAAGAAAAAAAAAATACTTTGTCACTTGTCCTTCTTGTCTTCTGCAAAGAGAAGAATGAATAAAAATGGGCTCTTTACAGGCTTGATGAGGGGATCATGTAAACCACAGCTGTCCAAACCTTGGCAACTTTTAAGACCTGTGGACTTCAACTTCCAGAATTCCTCAGCCATTGCTAGTCAGCCATGTGGTCAGACTCAGCGATGTTTATTCCAATGTGACATAGAATGTCTTTTTAATTCTGCTCTTCTTTCCTCTATCATGGCCAGCATAAACCTGAGATTCAATTGCCAACATCTGGAAAAAATACAGGTGGTCCTTGATCTACGATCAGTCATTCATCAGCCATTCAAAGTTACGACAGGGCTGAAAGAATGGTGGTTACAACTATCCTCGGAGTTCTGGCAGTCCCAATGACCCCACAGTCCTGTGATCGTGATCTGGGCTTTTGCTAACCAGTTCACACTTGCAACTGGTTGCAATGGCCCAGGATCAAGTGATCGCCATTGGCAACCTTCCTTGCTGGCTTCCCTAGAAAGTCACAGGGGAAGGCAGCAGGGAATGTCACAAGTCATTGGGGTAAGTCTCCCCCCCCAACAGTAAATATTGAGTATACTTACTATACTTTGCAACTAAAGAGGAACAAGTCTAGCTAGAGGATAAACTCTCAACCCTCTCTGGATTAGAATTCTCTAGATGACTGGCTTTTCCCTCCAGCCAGCAGAGGTCACTACCATATTGCAACTTCAGCTACCAAGAAGTCATTAACGCACGGGTGTCTTTGCGACTTACACAACCCGTAAACCATTCAGAGTTAGGCAGCTGCATGGGAAGACTTCTGCTCTCTCTTCCTCCCAGTAGTGGATCTGTAGCCCTATTGTTTGCTAATTTTATATACTCCGGAAAGCTTCACCTCCGTTGTAGAGAGACTTTATTACTACTGAAGGACAGGAAAATCTACTCCATCTTTCTCAGTCTTACTACCAACACATTTAGAAGGATTCGGGTTGAGGAAGGGGCTCCCTGGGGATTCTATGAGGGACTTAATAACCAGATTCTCAAATCCTGAATCCATGAGGGTGGGGAGATGGTTGCACACAATTCATATGCTCTGAGAAGGGTCCTTGGTGGTGGTGGTGGTGATGGTGGTGGAGGAGGAGGACGACAACGACTATGGGGTCCTTGGTGCTCTCCGAGCTTGGTGGTTTTCTTGCAGACCTTTCATTACCCAAACTAGGTGACATCATCAGTGCTAGTCCTAATTTGTTACCTAACTTGGGTCATGAAAAGTCTGCAAGAAAACCACCAAGCTCAGAGATCACCAAGAACCCCATATTTCAACCCTGTGCTACAAATATTCTTCTTTATCAGTAATGTTACCTAAACTCACCAAAATATAGAGACGGTTATTTTGAACTCTCTTATAAATGCCTAGCTAACAGCATACAGAGAGTTGGTTGAAGGGCAGAACAAAACAAGAAGCCTGGATCCCTACCAACTTAGCCAAGCGTTTCATTTTGCCAAGATTGTGTAGAATGGCTTTCAGAGAGATTTAAGCACATTCGTGGAGGGTATATAGTTCCAGTGATTATTGGCAGGGACTGATATAAGCGAGATCCAAGTTCAGAAGAAGGATGTTAAGTGAAAGTTGGTTCTTTGCAGTGAAAAGTTCAGAAGGATTTACTCTGAGGGCATCCAAGCATCCCATGGGAAGGAAGCAGTTGATTCTTTGGTTAGAAATTTTTTTTTGATCTGTTAAGGATCAAGAAGACAATCAGCCAGTGAAATCTCCATGTTCCTGACGGCTATCAAGAAGGATCAAAGTTGAGGTCTCATCAACTAGGTTGATCTTTGGGTTATCAGTTAAGTTTTTAATCCAAGGTTCATAATTTAGAGACATCTCATGGGAGATCCATCAAGGACAGAATTAAAGGCTGCCTAGGTAAAAGAACATGCCACTTGTTAATAATGGCGACAATAGAAGGCACGGGAAAGAAGAAAAAAAAGAACAATATTTGAGGGCCTCAGATTGGCAGCTAGAGGGAGAAGATGTGTCCTAGATGTCTTCAATTTGCAACGTTGGCTTGGCAATCCATTGTTTTAAATTAAAACTTGAAATGTGGAAATCCTGGGAGAATATCCAACGCAAATGGATGACATTCAGCAGGTTGCAGAAATTACAAAATGTTCCTCTGGCCGGTCTTAGTAAGGATCCATATTAAGCTTTTGTAGCACACCAGCCAAATTCGTGATTAATTCTAAATTTTGGATCTGAGCAGCAATTCGCTGGGAATATTTTAGAGGAAGAAGACATTATGGCCACCCATACTACGCCCTTTAGGACATTCTTGTCGCCAGTGGTAGAAAACTATGAGGTATAAAGGTTGACCTTTATTCAAGAATTTCAGAAGATGTAACATTTAATCATCACCACAAGCTCCTATTGTCCAAGGGACACACAGTAAAAGAATCTGACTTGGGACAATGTCCTCTGAAACCACGTTTGTGGCATCATCTCTCCTTTCAAAAGCACTGAAAGTCCACAACACGGCTTATCCCCATCCTTTCCCTCCACTGATACTCCTCCAGATGTTTTGCACATCACTTTCCAGATCTTCAAGCCTAGAGAGGTAAAGTCACCATGGAAATCTAAAGGGAGCAGAAGCTGATTTCGGAGTTGTAGCTGCTCTCCTTGAAAATTGGCCCAGACAGAGCCAAACAGACATAGAAAACATGTTACCCAACTTAATAATCACTCCAAAACAGAAGGAAAAATGTAGTAATAAGTTAAAATCACCATAGTTCTTTTTCCTTCCTTCCTTCCTTCCTTCCTTCCTTCCTTCCTTCCTTCCTTCCTTCCTTCCCTTCTTTCCCACACCACCATTCCTTTTTTTAAAAAATGTAACACTGTACTGCAATGCAGAATACGTATTTTCCTAAAGCAGTCACTTTTCAGCTCCATTTTTCTTTAAATAAATCAAAGTTTGAAATTTAAACCCCACTTCCGGCTCCACCAAACTCAAAGCCAATTTTGCCTGGGGGAGGAGGGGGGGCGCTAAGATTATTCTGTAACCTTGCTTTTTTAAAAAAAAAAGAAAAGAAAAGAAAAACATGTTAATTTACTTAGAGAAGCCATTCCCCATAATAATTAGACTTTGCTTTAATTTTGTTCAGGAAATTCTGATCCAGAAAGGAAGTGGGGGGGGGGGGGAAGGGAGGAGTAGACAGGCTGTATTATCTGTGCAGTCATCCGCCTGTCCAAATTTCCTCCATTGTATTCAAACAAAAGGCATGTTTGAAAGCGATAAGACCTTCCGATAAACTTCTACAGGTCTTTCCTCCTTTTGTATATATCCCCCATTCATAGAGACGCAAATCAACAAGGAAGCCTTTTTTTTTAAGGTTCCTGGAAAAATAACAGTGCACCATTATGTTGGCATAGAGCAGGGGTCTTCAAACTTGGCCCTTTTGTGCATTGCTGGCTGAGGAATTCTGGGACTTGAAGTCCACAAGTCATAAAAGGGCCAAGTTTGAAGACCCCTGGTGTTGAGCTTGCAAATCTTGAACTGTGGTTCAAGTTTAGGAGAGAAGTGTAGTTTTTCCCACGGGCTTCTTCTCCTGCCTGTAATAAGACCACCTGTAATAAGAAAAAAAAACCCTAAAAAATTTAAAAAAGGCAGTAACGACAGGAAAACCAGGATGAGCCGAAACAGGCAACTGTAAACTACAATTGGTGGGTTGTTGGGCTGTTCTAAACGTGTGTAAAATGTTTTGCTTTGCCCAATACAGTCTTGGCTCCTGTTCATGGACTAAATTCCATTTGAATTGTGTTAGCATAACACATCTTGGGTTGCTTACATATTTGGCTGCCCAGATGAAGTTGCTTAAATGACTTTTTGGAAGCACTGATGACTTCCACATTTTTTCCCCGAGATTCTGAAGGCTGCCTTGTCACACAACCCCAGACAAATCCTCTAATTTTAAGAAGAGCAAAAAGTGTCAAGACGCCGGTAATTGTAGCGGAACAAGGGTGTAATTAAAAGCCGTGATCTTTGAATAATTACCCAGTTGGAAAATCACCCTCTGAGGATACATAGGAAAGAGAGGGATGGTAGAAAAAGCTGCCCTCTCCTAACCAAGCAGCATCTGTGGGGCTGAGAAGTCGAGAGCCATGAACACAGGGTGGGACCCCCACTCTCTTCATGGGTGTTGCATGTATGATGCATATGTAAAGTGACAGGGTTTCAATTAAGTGATCCTGGCTGCAGGAATTGGAAATGCCTAGTCTAACAAAGAGGAGGACTAGGGGTGACATGATAGCAATCTTCCAATCTCTCAGGGGCTGCCCCAAAGAAGAGGGAGTCAAGCTATTCTCCAAAGCAGCTGAAGGCAGGACAAGAAGCAACGGATGGAAACTAACCAAGGAGAGAAGCAACCTGGAACTAAGGAGAAATTTCCTGACAGTGAGAACAATTAATCAGTGGAACGGCTTGCCTTCAGAAGTTGTAGATGCTCCATTCCTGAACTTTTTGACCCAGTCCATGGAGAAGGACCTTGCCGCTAACCATAACATACTATGGGACATGAAAATGTTGTGAGCTGTCAGATTAGTTGATAGAAACAGAACAAATATTCAAGGTAAACAATAATGGTCTAGAGAAAGGTTACAGCTTCCAGGATTTTTAGGTTACAAAAAGCGATAACTTAACTAGGAGCCAACAAAGTAGATAAGCAGGGAAGGATGGTAGGGGCTGCTCTTGCTGAGATGAGATGGAATGAAACTTCTGGAATTTCCAGGTTGAGGAACATCATTCTGGTCTCAGGTCCATTTGAGAAGATGGGGGGAAACGTCTACTAGAAAATCAACAGCTCTAATATTAATTATCAAAGAAAAGAACGAAAAGAAACCAATTCTGAAAAGTTGAATTCAAGTATTGTTTTCAATACTGATCCATTTATTTATTTATTTATTTTTTAAGTTATTTCCTCCACAGGAACTTATTTTTTAAGTTATTTCCTCGGCAACCCTGGAAGAGATTTCAAAGCAACGTCAGGGTTTGTGGCCAAGAGTTTGAAATCTAATGATTGGATAAGAATTTATATTCAGTTCTTGTAACTTGATGCCGATAGAAGGGTCTAAGACAGGGGTCCCCAACCCCCGGTCCGTGGACCAGCACCGGGTCGCAGCATGCCAGCAACTGGTCCGCACAAACAAGCAAAGTCCCATCCACAGGATGCAGGCAGCACACAAAACCACACCCCCTCCGGTCCGTGGAAAACCCCCTCTCCACGGAACCGGTCCCTGGTGCCCAAAAGGTTGGGGACTTCTGGTCTAAGAAATTTGGGCAAGGTCAGGGCTTGTTTGTCTTTTTTTTTCATGAGAGCAACTGCAAAACCTTCCGGATACGTTCACGTTTTTCTTCCAGGAGATTGTCTTCCATTTCAGAGTGATCGTACTCCTTCATCAGAGCTTCGGCTTTCTGCACCGTTGTGTCCCGGGCACGGCCTTGAAGTCCTTCAAGATACCGCAGCAAAATGGAGAAATATTGATCGGGGACCTGTAAAAGGGGGCAAGCAGGGTGAGTGAAGTGTTTTTACCCATCCACAATGAGTGGCAGCCAGGTTGGGTGCCCAGACTGTAGCTGCTTACACAAGAGCAAGGAAAGCAGTTGAGGCCAGCTTGGGGCATCTCACTCTAGAAAAGACCAGACATTGTAGCAGGTCTGCATTGCTGATCCTCACATTCAGGGATGGGGTGGGGGGTGTCTACCTGGTCTTTGTCATACATATGCAGAAGAAGCCATGTCTGCCTGGTCTTCTGAAATTTCCAGCCTTGAGGACTCTCAGACCAGCTGCAAGAAAGCCAGAAAGAGAAAGCTGAAGAAAGAAATTCAGAAACATAAGAAGGAAGCCATCATCGGTACCCCATATCTCCGTTTTCAAAGGTGTCCAGATCTTTGTTCAGACTTTGTTCAGATCCTGGTGGGCCTGGAAAAAAAAGGTATTGAGCAGAACATGCAAAAAAGAAAGATAGGATGGCTGGGGTATTATGGTTACAGTTGGGAAACACTGTTCTAGAGTCTTTGAGATGCAACCTTTATTTCAAAAACTGCTTCCAAATGTGCCTACTTTGAATATGTCCATTTACTGGTAGGGATGAAGCTAGGTTTCCAAAGCTGTCCAGAGGGAAATTAAGACTACAGTGATGCTTGTACATCACCCTAAAGCAGAACAACATTAGAAGGACATCCACCATGGGTCAGGCTAGAAGACCAGGACTAGAAGACCTCCAAGGTCCCTCCTAACTTTGTTGTTATTCTGTTAAACCTATTCAGGCATATTCAGCATTTCTCGTTTGGAATGGAATTGAGTGCCCAGGGACACCGCTGAAAACAGACCCACTGCCTATCTTTCCATGAGGATTGTGCAACAGTAGAGTCAAACCAACAGCGTTCCTCTGTAAAATATGACACAATGCAGCTGTACCACTGTTTGCATCCAGATGTCCGTGCTACTTTGCACTTAATTCTGGCCTGGTCTGAGGTCCTGGAGGATGAAGCAAGGAGAGACATAACTTATCTCATTTCCCTCCCTTGATGAACTTCTTGGGGGTGGTGGTGGCAGGGAAGGGAAACGAGGCCTCAATTGTTGGTAGGAAAAGCTTTGCTCAGACGGGCAGGATCAACGGCAAACGGGGGGCAATGCTTCTTTCATTCATATATATTCATCCGGCAGGCGATAGTTACCAACTTCGGGGGAAGGAAAAGGGAAAAAAAGCACAATATTTTCCACTCTCTTCTTGCCTCCCCCCCCCCCCGAGAATCTCCAAGCCTTTCAGTGCAACATTACAATAGAGGCAATCCTCAAATTACAACCATTAGTTTAGCGACCGTTTGGAGTTACAACAGCACTGGAAAAAAGTGTCTTATGACCAGTCTTCACACTTATGACCACTGCAGCATCCCCGTGGCCACGTGATCAAAGGGCAGAAGCTTGGTGACTGACTCATATTTATGACCATTACACTGCCCCGGGATCATGTGATCCCTTTTTTTGTGAACAGGATTTAATAAGCAAGCTCAATGGGGGAAGAGAGATTCCCTTAACAACTATGGAAAGAAAAGTTGTAAAATGGGTCAAAATTCACTTAACAGATCGCTCACTTTGCAACAGAAAGTTTGGGCTCAAGGGTAGTTGTAAGTTGAGGTCTTTTGGGGGGGGGGTTACGACAGAATTCCCAGCTTGCCACAGTATGACCCCCCCCTTTGTTCCTCCCTGAAGCTTTTCTGAAAAACATCACAACATTTTTATTTATTTTTGGGGCTTGTAAAAGAGGCTCTGAGGATGTCTGCGCTCTCCAAATCATCCCGGCGTTATCTTAAACATTTCAAAAATGTCTTAATTTATTTGGACTCACGATGTTTACAACAAACGTAACAGCAAACCAAACATTTCCTCTTTTTTTTCCCTTTCTTTTTTTATCCTGGTCCAAGGCTCTTTTTCATCATAAACATCCCCTGACAGGACGGAACAGAGGCATAAAACTGGATTCATACTGGAGCTAACCGTCCTGACACGGCCGTTTCCTTTGGCGCAAATGAAGGACCGTAACGGGTGTCAAAATTCGGAGTGGACAGCTCATGTTCCTCTGTCTGGTTCCTTCCTGGAAACCCCGACTTCTCAAAAATTTAATTCCAGGAAAGGGAAAAAATGGCAAATAATCTCTGCATGGTGTTGTTTGCTGGAATAAAATGTTTTTAAGAGAATTTCCTTCACTGGGGGACCCTGTCATTGCGTTTGCTAAATCACATTCATATGTTGTGTTTGGACAATACACATGACCCTCGACTTACGATCACAGTTGAGCCCAAAATTTCCGTTGTTAAGTGAGACATTGGTTACATGAATTTTGCCCCATTTTATGACCTTCTTTGCCACGTTTCTTAAGTGAATCGCTGCAGCTGTTAAGTCAGTAACACGGCTGTTCAGTGAATCTGGATTCCCCATTGACTTCGCTTGTCAGACGGTCTCAAAAGGGGATCGCGTGACACCCCCCCCCAGGACGCTGTGACCGTCGTAAATATGAGTCAGCGTGCCAACAGTCTGAATTTTGATCACATGACCCTGGGGATGCTGCAACGGTCGTAAGTGTGAGAAACAGACGTAAGTCACATTTTTCAGTGCTGTTGTAACTTTGAACCGTCACTAAACGAACTGCTGTTAAGGACCAGCTGTTGTACTCGGATGGCGTGAGCTTTATATCTTCTCATTAAACTGAAAACTTCAAAACTCGCCAATTAGTTTGCAAATAACTGACAGCAGCGGTTCTGTGTTGAACTATGATATTATGATAGCGGTTTTGACAAGATTCTAACTCATATTTCAATTTCCTATTGCAAAAGAAAGGCTCTCCTGAATCTAGGACATATTTATTTATTTTGGAACACTCAGATATAAGAAATTGAAACTTTTTTATATGAAACTCCCCAGTGACTATTTTGAATTAAGAGATGTCAGCGGAGCTAGAAAAATATGAAGTCCTGGGCAGCGGAGAAAACACCAACCACACAGGGATTCGGAAATCTTGATAGGCACGAGTTGTTGGATGTACCTGCTGAGACCGGCTTAGTTTTACATAATGAAGGCCAGATTTTCCACAATGTGGGTCCTTTGGACTTGTCACACAAACCCTTGCCGTGTTTGAAAATATGACTTCGTATATAAATATAGTCGAATAACATCCAATAAATTTCCATGACTCAAGTGCGTAAACAAACAACCATAATTCAAAACAGCATGACGCTGGGCGAAAAAAAATTAAAAATAAAAATACTTTCAACATAAGACGTTAACTCACATTCCCACACTATTGTGGTCAGGGTCCTCTGAAGCCACTCAGTACCACTCTCAGGACGCAACATTTCCCAGCAGCCTCTGTTGTGACATTCATTAAAAAACAGGCCAGGCTTCAACTCTGTGGTGGGGGCCACCCTCTTCATCTCTTGGATATCCCTGGATTATATTTATCTGCTCAACGGTTTTGTGGCAGCTTCTTCATCCACGTTGTTCACCAACTAATTGAACGGCTCGGCCAATTAAACATGAGAATTGTGTGCTAGGAGACGGTTGTGCTTGGTGTTAACCTCCATTTACCCAACAGGCACCGATGAGATGGTCCTCAGTTAACAACCGCCTTGCTTAGCAGTGGAAATTCTGCTCCCCATCGTGGAACCCCTCCCCCCCCTTGCCTTGGTTTGCTGGGCAGGCAAAAATAAAGCGAAATGAAATGAACACAAATCTCCTGTCGGCTCATACATATTGTATATTTGTCTGCTCCAATTGCGAAACGCAAAAGACGCCGGCGAGGGGAGCCCAGAATTTATTCATTTGTTTTTCAAACCAGAAAGCGCGTCTTGCCATAATCGCTAACATACGTTCCAGAATACCTATCAACCCATGACAGATAAACCGCACATCCCTTCAAAACAGCCGAGGATTCCAGCTGCTCCTCAAATTGTGTTGAAGAGCACAATTTGTGTTCTGCTCTCCCTCCGCTCTACGGAGGGATCCGTAGCCCGACTCATGTGTCTCTCAAGCTGGGACGCAATTAATTTGCTCCAGCCAGACCGAAGAGTAGAGTACGTCCCTGTTCCTAGAAGCCGTAGTCTTGGTTCTAGGAACTGCTAAAGGTAGGAAGTTGGGAAACTGGGGTATTAAGTGGTCAATCTACCTATGGCGAGATGTTCCTTAAATCCCACTGGGTCAGGTGTGTTAGCTGCACGGATGTAAACTTGACCTATCTTTAGTCATATGTTAGCCTTTTGGATTCTAAAATGAAGTCTTATTTGTTGAATCTTAGGGTGGGAAAAAGGCAGACTAGAAATAAACAAAGTAGAAGACATGAGTCCAGAAAACTAGGGGAAGCAGACAGACCAGGTCACGTTACATGGATCTAAGAGGGCCTTACACTGATGTTCCTCTTCCATGTGGTATAACAACTAAGAAACAGTCCCAAAGGTGCTTTTTTCTTTTCAAAAGGCAACTGGACTTTGCTTTTTTTCCCCCTTGAAAACGTTTCGCTTCTCATCCAAGAAGCTTTTTCAGTTCTGCCAAAGAATTAAAGAACGGATGAAGCTTCTTGGATGAGAAGCAAAACTTTTCAAGGACAAAAAACACTTTGGGGACAACCATGACCTGGTTGATGGAGAATCTCCACAGACATTTAACCAAGACATAGGATCCACTAGAATTTAATTCCAAATTGTGATCCAGGACTGAATGTGTGAAGGTGGCCAATTTTTGTAACCCAATGATAGTTCTACTCATTGCCCAGGAAAGATCATTGCGAAAAGGGTCAAACTTACGTGTTTAAATAGTCCAGGGCCAACTCTGACCCCGATGGCTTCTTAGGTTCGTTCTTCTTGGCCCCAATCCCCGCTTCTCGCATTAATTTCTTTTGTGCTTTGTTACGTTCCTTCTTCAGCTTTCGTTCCAATATCCTCTTCTCCTCTGGAGAAAGTTCTTCTCCTGTCTCCTCTTCCTCTTGTTTTTTCCCCTAGGAGCCAAGAGAACAAACTTAATCCACAGCTCATAAAACACAGCTCCATCACATACAGTCCACACTAGTGAGAAGAAACATCTGAACGGAGGTTAGGGAATCCTTTACCTTAAATTGACTATTGAGGCAATGGTAGGCTTCCAGCCATTCAACCCTGGCAATATCAGACCCGCCACGGAGGGGAACTTGAAGTTGCATTGAGGAACATAGCCCCAACAGTCACACAGGCTCTCAAAATACATGGCAAAGAAAAACAAAAACAAAAAAAACCCCAGACCTTTTCAGGCCCAAATGACGAGAGGGACCGGGAACATTATTCAAATTTGCAGCTTGTAGGTATACATAGTGAGACCGTAGCTGATGCATTTTGCGGAGAAAAAAAACAACAGAAGAATTACAGAAAGTGAGACGCGGATATAAAGAAAGCTTATGTCACAAAGACACTGGAATCATGCTGTGATTTTAGATTGGTAAAGCTGGAGCTTGATCAATTATGTGTTCTGTGCGCTGAATATTCATTAAAATGAGTTAAGCAGATATCCAGGATAGAGGGAGAAATACACAGGGAGCGGCTGGCTTCACGTCTGATACACTGGAAACGCAACAGAAATGCCTGCTTCCTGGACTCTCCAATAAATGTTTTAAAAAGGGTGGCTGGTTATCCTTCCTTTGTTGGAGATTTAATAAATCTGAAGTCCCTTTAGTAAGGCATGAGACACATCCACTGGTAATCGTTTTGTTTTTTTTAAAAAAATATTCTTGGGGGGAAAAAACGGTCAGCTTGGTTCAGGAGAGAAAGTTAAAGTTTGTGGTAATGTGGTATTTATTTCTTTATGGGAATCACTGGATTGAGCTTCTGAGAAGGAGGAGGAGGAGGATAGGTGGATAGGTAAATAGAAAGGGAGGAGGAGAAAGAAGCAGAGGAGGGAGGGAGGGAGGGAGGGAGNACATACGTTCCAGAATACCTATCAACCCATGACAGATAAACCGCACATCCCTTCAAAACAGCCGAGGATTCCAGCTGCTCCTCAAATTGTGTTGAAGAGCACAATTTGTGTTCTGCTCTCCCTCCGCTCTACGGAGGGATCCGTAGCCCGACTCATGTGTCTCTCAAGCTGGGACGCAATTAATTTGCTCCAGCCAGACGGAAGAGTAGAGTACGTCCTTGTTCCTAGAAGCCGTAGTCTTGGTTCTAGGAACTGCTAAAGGTAGGAAGTTGGGGAACTGGGGCATTAAGTGGTCAATCTACCTATGGCGAGATGTTCCTTAAATCCCACCGGGTCAGGTGTGTTAGCTGCACGGATGTAAACTTGACCTATCTTTAGTCACATGTTGTTAGCCTTTTGGATTCTAAAATGAAGTCTTATTTGTTGAATCTTAGGGTGGAAAAAAAGGCAGACTAGAAATAAACAAAGTAGAAGACATGAGTCCAGAAAACTAGGGGAAGCAGACAGACCAGGTCACGTTACATGGATCTAAGAGGGCCTTACACTGATGTTCCTCTTCCATGTGGTATAACAACTAAGAAACAGTCCCAAAGGTGCTTTTTTCTTTTCAAAAGGCAACTGGACTTTGGGTTTCCCCCCCCCCTTGAAAACATTTCGCTTCTCATCCAAGAAGCTTCTTCAGTTCTGCCAAAGAATTAAAGAACGGATGAAGCTTCTTGGATGAGAAGCAAAACTTTTCAAGGACAAAAAACACTTTGGGGACAACCATGACCTGGTTGATGGAGAATCTCCACAGACATTTAACCAAGACACAGGATCCACTAGAATTTAATTCCAAATTGTGATCCAGGACTGAATGTGTGAAGGTGGCCAATTTTTGTAACCCAATGATAGTTCTACTCATTGCCCAGGAAAGATCATTGCGAAAAGGGTCAAACTTACGTGTTTAAATAGTCCAGGGCCAACTCTGACCCCGATGGCTTCTTAGGTTCGTTCTTCTTGGCCCCGATCCCCGCTTCTCGCATTAATTTCTTCTGTGCTTTGTTACGCTCCTTCTTCAGCTTTCGTTCCAATATCCTCTTCTCCTCTGGAGAAAGTTCTTCTCCTGTCTCCTCTTCCTCTTGTTTTTTCCCCTAGGAGCCAAGAGAACAAACTTAATCCACAGCTCATAAAACACAGCTCCATCACATACGGCCCACACTTGTGAGAAGAAACATCTGAACGGAGGTTAGGGAATCCTTTACCTTAAATTGACTATTGAGGCAATGGTAGGCTTCCAGCCCTTCAACCCTGGAAATATCAGACCCGCCACGGAGGGGAACTTGAAGTTGCATTGAGGAACAAAGTCCCAACAGTCACACAGGCTCTCAAAATACATGGCAAAGAAAAACAAAAACAAAAAAAACCCCCGGACCTTTTCAGGCCCAAATGACGAGAGGGACCGGGAACATTATTCAAATTTGCAGCTTGTAGGTATACACAGTGAGACCGTAGCTGATGCATTTTGCGGAGAAAAAAAATAACAGAAGAATTACAGAAAGTGAGACGCGGATATAAAGAAAGCTTATGTCACAAAGACACTGGAATCATGCTGTGATTTTAGATTGGTAAAGCTGGAGCTTGATCAATTATGTGTTCTGTGCGCTGAATATTCATTAAAATGAGTTAAGCAGATATCCTGGATAGAGGGAGAAATACACAGGGAGCGGCTGGCTTCAAGTCTGATACACTGGAAACACAACAGAAATGCCTGCTTCCTGGACTCTCCAATAAATGTTTTAAAAAGGGTGGCTGGTTATCCTTCCTTTGTTGGAGATTTAATAAATATGAAGTCCCTTTAGTAAGGCATGAGACACATCCACTGGTAATCGTTTTTTTTAAAAAAAATATTCATGGGGGGAAAAAACGGTCAGCTTGGTTCAGGAGAGAAAGTTAAAGTTTGTGGTAATGTGGTATTTATTTCTCTATGGGAATCACTGGATTGAGCTTCTGAGAAGGAGGAGGAGGAGGAGGATAGGTGGATAGGTAAATAGAAAGGGAGGAGGAGAAAGAAGCAGAGGAGGGAGGGAGGGAGGGAGGGAGAAGAAGAAGGAGGAGGAGAAGAAGAAGAAGAAGAAGAAGGAGGAGGAGGAGGAGGAGGAGGAGGAGGAGGAGGAGGAGAAAGAAGCAGAGGAAGAGGAGGGAGGGAGGGAGAAGGAGGAGGAGGAGGAGGAGAAGGAGAAGGAGGAGGAGGAGAAGGAGAAGGAGAAGATGATTAGACATTCCTAGATTGTTCCAACAGGCGGAACAAAATGTGTTATCCTTCCACTGCTTCTCACTGTCGGAAAGAAAGAACTGGATGTTCTAGAATTAGCTCGTTAAACTTGAGAGGCCTTCTTCTAGAGAACAGTTGTGGAATTCTGAAGCCTGCCAGTCTTGGCCATCTGGACACCTGCAGACCTTCCCCTTCGGTCATCCCGGAAGGAGGCGAAACGAAGAGCTGGTGCCGTGGGCCCCGTCTAGCCCTTGGCCTGGATCTCAAACCCAACTCTCCTTGCATTCCTCATTAAGCACGCAGCTCTCGAATCCAAGCACCCCGGTTTCAATAGGGAAGCCGAGAACTACGTGCTTGGCCCGGATCTGAGGCTGCTCCTGGTTTCACAACCGGCTGCTGGTCTGTCACCCTGATCCTAAGTGGGGCGACCGGGAAAGACGTTGGCAGAGGCATTTCCAGGGCTGGGGTGGGGTGGTGGGGGGCTAAAGCTTAGAAGGCTTCAGGGTTTAGAGAACCAGCCAAGGCCG
Source organism: Protobothrops mucrosquamatus (assembly GCF_001527695.2). Taxonomy (NCBI): domain Eukaryota; kingdom Metazoa; phylum Chordata; class Lepidosauria; order Squamata; family Viperidae; genus Protobothrops; species Protobothrops mucrosquamatus. The sequence continues at coordinate 76,619 of NW_015386932.1, read as the reverse complement.
GAGGGCTGTTCCGATGGAGAAGGGAAGAAGAACGCCATGCCCGCCACGGAGAGGAGGAGGAGGAGGAGGAGGAGAAGGACCACAGAGAGGCGGCTGGCTGCCAAGGAGCTCGGCAGCGTGACCGAGCTGCATGGAGCTTCTTTAATGAAAGCCAGTATTTCTTCAGAGAGCTGACCCAGCCTCCAGTGACTGAAATCAATAAAAACAGTCGGGCGGGCGAGGGGCCCGGGTGGGGGGAGGACCCCCCCCCCTTCTCCACCAGCTTTCCCTTGGCTTGGCTTTCCACTTTCTCCTCTCCCGGAAAAAAAGTTTAAACTCCGATAAACTATGTGTGCTTTTGCTTAAGCTGCAAAGATTCTCTCCCCCTCCACTCTGGCTTCCCCCCACCCCACACACACACCCTCATTTGGACGTTTTCTTCTTGCTTGACTGAAGGTTTGGGTAAGAGAAAGGGCCTTGATGACCTCCCCCCTTCCTTCCTTCTCTCTCTCTCTCTCTCTCTCTCTCTGAAAGCAATGAAAGAATTGTTTTGGAACCAGGAACCTGCCCAAGCGGGGACACACATCCGGATGCTGCGTTCCTGACCTGATCTTACTGTTTGGGAGCAAGCAAAAGAAAAAAGAAAAAAAAAAGGGGGTGGGGGTGGTGGGAGGAAATGAAACCCAGTTCAGAGCTGGGGAGGAAGGAAAAAAAAGAAACCACCATTGAAGAGATGAAGGAAGGGAGATGTGGGGTTTTATTGCGGTTTGCCTGGGAAGAATTCGGAAAGAGTTGCCGATGTGCTGAATGCTAAAATGGCTGCAAAAAGTGCCCTGGAGGGGGTGATCCAGCCCCAAAAGCAGAGCAAGAAAACCATCCAGTCTTGAAGAGTTCAGTTCTCTGTCCCTGGTAAGTCCCGTGGTATATATATTATTTTAAGCTTTGGGTCAAAGCCTGAAATGAAACAGTTTGTCATCTTTATTGTTATCTAACCAGAAAAATGTTTTCAGTGTGCCTTCTTTTCTTTTTTCTTTTTTGTTGCTCTTATAAAGACTAAAGGTTGTAAACAAAGCAGATTTTATGAAGGGTTGGGCCAAGAGAGCTGTCATCGGTCAAGTATGCGCAGAACACCGGTGGGAATTGAATCTCTTTATTTATGGTTTGCCCTGCTTAGGTTTAGCTGGGGTTATGGACAAGTGCTCGGCTGGGTCTCATGTGCTAGGATGCCCGATGTGGGGTGTTCGTTGGGGAACATTAGGGAGGCCCCGCAGTGAGGGAATTGCGATGATGAAGGCTGCTGTGAGGAGGGACCAAGTGTTTTGGGATGCACGTCATAGAACCCTTAACTGGTATAGCCGCTACCTGGAGCATCTGCCTTTTAAGGAGAAGAATTGGACAAGAAAGTTTGTGTGAAATCGTATGGGGTCTCCTGCTTTGAGCAGGGGGTTGGACTAGAAGACCTCCAAGGTCCCTTCCAGCTCTGTTATTCTGACTACATTCCATCACAGTGAGACTGCCTAAAAGCTGAGCAAAAGAACAAGGTGTAGCAAGGTGGCGCAAATTTAATGTGGGACAAGTTTGATGAAAAGAAGGACTAGGGGTGACATGATAGCAATACTCCAGTATTTGAGGGGCTGCCACAAAAAGGGGGGAGGGTTAACTTATTTTCCAAAGCCCCTGAAGGCAGGACAAGAAGCAACGGATGGAAACTAATCAAGGAGAGAAGCAACGGATGGAAACTAATCAAGGAGAGAAGCAACCTGGAACTAAGGAGAAACTTCCTGACAGTGAGAACAATTAACCAGAGGAACAGCTTGCCACCAGAAGTTGTGGGTGCTCCATCATTGGAGGCTTTTAAGAAGAGATTGGACAATTATTTGTCTGGAATGAGATAGGGTCTCCTGCTTGGGCAGGGGTTGGACTAGAAGACCTCCATGGTCCCTTCTAACTCCGTTATTCTGTTATGCCTCCTTTCCTCTGTATATAAAACTGTGAAATTCAGCCATGTTAGCGCAGTAAGGGTAATCAGCATCTTAGATGCACGCGATCAACGCAAAGACCTTCGAGACCTTTCAACTGTTTTGACGACTCCCCATACTTTTTTTGGAGGGGGGGTGTGCTTCTAAAGTTTTTGGATAAATCTTGCCGCGCTTAAAGCAAAGGAACGAAAGGCAGACTGAGCTGGAGGGCAGATTGAAGAACGCACGGCTGGAGGAGAAAGTTCTCAGAGCAGCCACTGTGATGTTTTTCGCATGACTGGAAGTCTGGCTGACCGGAACATTTGCAGAATGCAGAATACAAGCATCCTCGTCTTACAGTCGTTCAGCGACTGTTCCAAGCCCTGGAAAAAAAAAGGGACTTATGGCCATTTTTCACACTTACGACCGCCGCAGCCCCCACCCTCCCAGGGTCACGTGATCAAAATCCAGATGCTTGGCAACTGGCTCGTATTTATGACGGGGGCAGTGCCTTTGGGTCAGGGGACCCCCTTTTGCGACCTTCCAACAAGGAAAATGAATAGGGAAGCCGGGTTTCACTTAAGAACCGGGCTGCTAACTTACCAGCTGCAGTGATTCGCTTAACAACACTGGAAAGAAGCTTCGTAAAATGGGGTCAAAACTCCCTGAACAACGGACAACAGCAACTCACTGAGCGACGGAGCTGTTGGGCTCAGCTGTGGCCGTTAAGTGGGGGCCGTTTGTGCTTTCCATCTCCGAAACCGGGACGTGCATGCAGCACCCTTGTGCTCTGGGTTGCTGCAAGACCATCTGTTTCAACGTGACACATTTCTGTTTTGTTGAGGACTGCAGCACAGGCTTGCTGCCTGCAGTCTCTTGACTCCTGAAGGGAGAAAAATGCCAAGAGGGGGCTGCTTCCTCGGGCGTAGTGGAGCTAGCCAAACATTTTTGTTTGCGCCATTTTATAAATAGTTCAGAAGGCGCAGGAGCAGCTGCTGGGGGCCAAAGGGTCGAGTGGGCACTGCGTGGGGGGCCGGGGCATTTGTGCACAAACATGTCCCAGCGCTGGGGCTGGAGGAAAAGTCATCCATCATCCACGTTCCAGAGGTGGGGAAAGGAACGGACACTGCGGCATCTCACGCCAAAGTGAATTCAAGAGAGCTCTCCAAATTTGGCCACTTTTAAGACTTGTGGACTTGGATTCCCAGAATTCCCCAGCCAGCCATGCTGGCTGGCTGGGGAATTCTGGGAGTCCAAGTCCACAATAAGACTTGTTGCCAAGTCAGAAGTTGCCACATTTGTAGACCCTTGTTCTAAATCAGGGGTGCTCAACCTTGGCCACTTTAAGACTCGTGGACTTCAACTCCCAGAATTCCTCAGCCAGCCATTTTGGCTGGCTGAGGAATTCTGGGAGTTGAAGTCCACGAGTCTTAAAGTGGCCAAGGTTGAGCACCCCTGTTCTAAATAATTCTTCTGAATCTGCAGCCTGATTCAGCCAGAACACCGCACACCGCCAACCGTACTTTATCCTTCAGTAGAACACAATTTCCACATCTCCCTCGATGCTGTAATTCACGCATGCCGATTCCTCACAAATACTGATGTCTTAAAAAATAGTTTTTAGGGAGAAAAAAGGCCAGGTCTTCTGGTTCCTCCAAGACTGCAGTCCCAGGCTTTACTAGAAATGCATCCTTTGCAATCAATAGAACTTATTTGCATATATGTGGGTTTAGACAGACTTGCAGGAAAGAACACCGAAGAGTAGAAAGCGTGGCTTTACTCACATTATATAGAGCTATTTGGCCAACAAAGCCCTGAAAATATTCTTGATCAGAAGAAAAAGCTTAGTTGAAGGATATTTCTAGATTCATTTACTAGTCACAGCAGACACACGTGTTATTTTTGACTTAGTAAAAATTAAGTTGTAAGTCTTGAATCATGGTGTTTTCTCTCCTGCGGTTTCCCAGCCAGCGGTGGGCTGAAAAGGCCTGGTAGCAATAGGGTGGCCTCCAAATATTTTGGAAAATAGGGATTTGGCCAATGTTTAACTTCCAAGGACAGCTGTGAGAACTCCAGTTTGTCCCAAAGAAGCTTAAAAAGTAACGTTATACTGGGGGTTCTGGAAACATTCAAAGACTTGAATTTCAAGTGGAAATATCTTCTCAAGGCCACGAAGGTTAGAGTTACAGAAATAATCTTTATTAGCTACAGAAAAATGCTTGATTTGCACTTCAGTAGCCACATAAATATTTGCACTGACATCAAATAAGCTGTTTTGGTGTCCAAAAGCTTCATAATGATGAACGTTGTTGAGGTTCAGGCTGGCTGGGGAATTCTGGGAGTTGAAGTCCACAAGTCTTCAAATCGCCAAGGTTGGACACCCTTGCTGTAAACTAAAAACGTCTGAGTCAAAACTCATCTCAGCCATGAACTTGCTCGGTATCTCCAAGAAACTACTCTTCCATCTGAATAATGGTACGGTGGTAAACCTAGGAGAGCATCTTATTAAGGTACAACGTAACTACCACCACGTAAAGCCGAAGTTCCTCCAACTCTTTCTGTTGTGAGAGAATCAGAAACAAATAGTACGTTTGGGCCCAGGAAAAACTCTTCGCTCAGCCGTAACATGCTCAGTTACGCAAGAGGGATGTGTACAGGAATGCATGTTTGTACAGCCTGCAGAATTGCCAAATGCTATTTCGCATCGCATGATTGACTCCGGAGGATAAATAAAGGCAGGAAGGAGGAGGGTGTTGCACAAGCTGAGCCTCCCGTCGCACTTCTCTCAATCTAGGTCAATGTCATATTTTTTTAGGGAACGAGACAGGTCCTCTAAGCTAACAGACAAAGTCTCCAAGGAACTGTAAACTTTATTACACGCAGGTGGAAATTCAGGCTTGGAATTTTATTTTATTTTATTTGTTTATTTAAAAAAATGTCCTTTGGCTACTTGCACTCTTCAGCTAAGTGTTCTGACTGGAGGCCCCAAAAACAGGTTATCAAGAAGGATGCAAGGCTGTGGTTCTCAAGAAACAGCTGGATGGCTAGCTCTATGGGTATAAACTGGGCTGGAAAATTCTGAGCATGGATTGTAGGAGGACCGAATTGCACAGCAACTGGAAAGAGTAATCAAGAGGGAAATACAATGTGCAAAGAAGGAAACTGTTTAGAATCCAGCCACTGCAATTTGTTTAAACAGTGATTAGAGTCAGGGGTTCTTGTGCTCTATGAACTTGGCTGTTTTCTTGCAGACGTTTCATGACCCAACTAGGTAACCTCATCAGTGCTAGAAGGGAGTGGGAAGAGGAAGAGGAAGGGAGAGGAAGAGGAAGAGGAAGAGGAAGAAGAAGAAGAAGACTGGGGGGCCCTTGATGCTCTGAGCTTGGTGGGTTTGGCCAATAAAAGTCAAACTCAGAATCAGACAGGCACTCCAAATCGGGATAATTCATGAGGACCCAGAAAAACCACTAACCCGCCAAACACAAGATGTGGCGCCTCAAATTAGCTTCTCCAATGGTATTGTGCAGACCCACACATGGGTGCATGTTCCCCTCTCTGGCTTCCCTGTGTGAAAGCTGCCTATTCATCGTGGATCTCCTGATGGCTGGCGATGAAATTTGGTCCATTCCACACAGCTTTCTTCCCTGCCTGGAGAGGAGATGGATCTCAAGTGTCAGGGCATAAAGAAGTTCAACCAAGGGGCATCTGTTAAACAGCTGTGGGTTAGCTGTCTGGCAGTGCTGGCGCAGATGCTCTCCCCCTCATATCTCCCTGCCTACACCTACGCTTGTAGCAACATATGTGCACGCAGGAAAGCCAAAAACCGACTGATTTTAATTTCAGGAATGGCATGCGCCCGCACACAAATAGACAGACGGCGTGGTAAATGCTATGCATACGCTGCTCTGACACATCTTGGGGAGTTAATAGGACTTTGAAATGCCACTTTTTCTTCTGCAAATGCTTTCTCTTAAGACGAATCCAGGTTCAAGGATCCAGGAAGAGCGTGTTCTACGGGAAAGAAAGCATTCTGTTCCTATCTAAAAATTAAAAAAGTATTCGAGTCATTGGTGAAGGATAACAGAAAGGAGAATAATTGGACTGCAGTAGAATTATGGTTCAGCTTTCTCTGAAGAGCTACCTTAGAAGAGTCCAGAAAAGAGCAACAAAGATGATCAGGGCACCGGAGGCTAAAACATAGAAAGAACATTTGCAGGAACTGGCTATGTCTGGTTTAATAAGAAGGACTAAGGGGGACATGATAACAGTCTCATGTCAGGAAGAGCCCCAAGGAAGGGCTGGCCACCAGACGTTGTGGGTGCTCCAACACTGGAGTCTCTTAAGAAGAGACTGGACGGTCACTTGTCTAAAATGGTATAGGGTCTCCTGCTTGAACAGGGGGTTGGACTAGAAGACCTCCAAGGTCCCTTTCAACTCTGTTATTCTGTTGTCTGTAAAGTCGTGGTCAGCTCCATCTTAAGAAAGAGACCCTTCTTCTAAGATGCTGTGAAATACATGCACATCAATTGTACATTTCCCACATCCTGAGTTATACACTACTCACGTTGTTTATATTCCACTTTTCACTGAAAGGTGTTTAAGTTGCAAGAACAGCTTAAGAACACCTTCCCCCCCCCCAAAAAAAAAACCAAAAATACAGTTTAAAACCCTGTGCTGTTAAGATGACCCTGCTCTAACCTATTCTGGGCAATTTTTCTTTTATGTAACCCGTTTTGGCTGCCCGAGCTATTCTTTCCAGCTCATTTTATGCATTCTTCGGTTGTCCTTATTTCCTGTTCATAAAGAACAACCAAACAAATTCAGGAAAGACCGGCCTCG
>NW_015386932.1:5000-68822 GCF_001527695.2 Protobothrops mucrosquamatus | reverse complement strand
ATCCATCCATCTACCCACCCATCCATCCATCCATCCATCCATCCATCCATCTACCCACCCACCCACCTATCCATCCATCTATCTATCCATCCATCCATCCATCCACTTATTCCTCCAACTACTTAATCCCTCCCTCCCTCCCTCTACCCATCCACCCACCCACCCATCCAAATTTTAAAAGAACCCGTCAAAGCCAAAAAAAGCTCCCGGGGGATCAGCACATTTAGAATTGGGCAAGGAATTCCTTAATAATAACTACACACTCCCGTTTGTACCTTTGAGTGAAATACAAATGTAAATGCAAAATTGGAACAAATGCCTGTAAGATATTATTAGCTTTAATTTATGCAAAAAAAAAAATATGTTGTCAACACAAACCAGGCTACTTAAATACTTCTTGTAATGAGTGTAAATTAACTCTAAGCAACTCTGCTCATATCCAAGGTATTCGAGAACTATTATCTCCCTTTTTCCCCCCCTAGTAAACCGATCCTGTCATTTCATTAGTCGGCTTGCATGCACAAGTCAATATGAAATCCAGAAATTCAAATCACGCTGTGCCCTGGTGGGAATTTCCTGCTGAGGGCAACGCTGGGCACTTTGCATCTTGAGTGGCTGTGAATGCAAAAGGCCCAATCCTGAGCTGAACAGGAGCTCCCTGTCTTCATTGTGCAGAGAGCCCAAATCCAGAAAAGTCTATGAGAACCCAGAAGACAGATGTGGTTACAGGATTGGCACTTTCCCTGTTCCCCCCCTCCCCCCAGCTGGGAAATTTTTGTGGTTAGGGGGGCCACAAAATTTCCCATCCCTGGAGGGAGAGTCCCTAAAACGTGGCCGCATCTTGCCCAGGGTGCTTGTGTGTGTCGGCCGAAACTTTCCATTCTGTTGAAGCTGGGAGTTTTGTAAAGTTAGCCGCCTTATGGGAGTTTCTAAGAATTACCAGGTCTTGCTAACTAAGGAAGTTAAACTCGGACAGAAATAATCAGAATTTTCCCCATGAACCTTTTGCAACTTGTACTTTATGCTGTAAGCCGCCCAGAATTGGTGTGAGATGAGCAGCAAATAAATTTAATCAATCAATCAAACAAACAAACAAATAAACAAACAATACCAGCACTCCATATTCAGATCCAATTTGACTGGGTTATTTTGCGCTAAAGGAGTTAAATGGCTTGGAACTTAGAATAACCGTTTTCAAGAATTGCTTGCATCCATGTGAATTTCTCCGAAGGTGAACTGCTTCAGAAATAGAGCCATTCCTTCTAAAAATACTGAAAAACCAGAGTTCCTGTCTCCCTGACAGCCTCGGTGAGGGATTAACCGCATCAGCCAATATTCCACATTTCTGCTGAATCAACTCGGAAAAGCCGTGATTTTCAACACTGTCCTTTTCAAGGGATTCTCATACGAAGGGATGAAAATAGCATTACACTCATTTACTCAGGATAGTTAAAAAAAACAACAACCAAGAATGTTTAGGTATTCAATGCAAACTTTAACACAGGTATTCTTCCCAGCACTACGAACAATTGAAATCTGTCGATTAAAAAGAACAAAAAGTTACCCTGGGGTAAGACGGGCGGCTAATAAATCTTACAAATAAAATTTAAAAAATAAATAAATTAAGAAGTTTCAGCTCATAGCAAGCTCATCCAATACACCGCTGGGTTCCACGTTTTTCACAATCGCCCTTCCAAAATGGTTTTCCCACGATTAATGCGCACGAACAGTGGAAAGCAAATAGAAGTTTAGAAGCATCTGCGCGGCTCGTATGGGGGGGGGACCCTTACATGTAGACAGTTTACTGTACTCAGCTGCAAACATCGACGCGCTGTTTTGCTACGCCTAGGAAAATATGTCAATGGACAATATGGACAATTCAACGCCGTACAAAGCACATCATTCAGCCCGGCCTCGATGCCAAGGCTCGCATTTGTCAAGAAGGCTTTCCGAGTGCCAGGAGAATAAAAACAGTGGCAATTTTTTACTTTTGCAAAAAGAGGAGGCAAGAGGGTGAATGCCGCTCTGTTCTCCACAAAGGGCTTGTTATATCATCCCTTTGCTGAAATACGCTGGGTTGGGGGGGACGTTAAAAGACCGACTTTTCCAGGCTATGGACTGGCTGGGTTATTTAAAGCCAACTTCCCCGGTGGAGTGAATGACTCTGGCACGGGGCACCCCGGCTGGGAGAAATGCCATTTTGGACTTCGAAACTCTTCTCTGCCTTATACGGTTCCGGACTGCACGAAATGCATTTTGTGCATCCAGTTGGAAGCATCTTTGAGGTCCCTTTATGGGGTTGGGAAGAATATCTGAATGTGACCGGATGGTCGGCCTTCATTATTATTTATTTTATTTTATTTTATATTTTATTAATTTTATATTTTATTTTATTTTATTTTATTATTTTATTAATTTTTTTATTTTATTTTTATTTTATTTATTTTATTTATTATTTTATTAATTTTTGATTTTATTTTTATTTTATTTTTTATTTATTATTTTATTAATTTTATATTTTATTTTATTTTATTATTTTATTTTAATTTTTTATTTTTTATTTATTATTTTATTATTTTATTTTTTATTTTATTAATTTTATATTTTATTTTATTTTATTTTATTATTTTATTATTTTTTATTTTATTTTATTTATTATTTATTATTTTATTTTATTAATTTTATATTTTATTATTTTTTATTTTATATTTTATTTTATTTTATTATTATTTTATTATTTTTTATTTTATTATTTTTTATTTTATTTATTATTTTATTAATTTTATATTTTATTTTATTTTATTTTATTATTTTTTTATTTTTTTATTTTATTTTATTTATTATTTTATTATTTTTTATTTTATTTTATTATTTTATTTTATTATTTTATTTTATTTTAAAATGTATTGGCCACCCATCTTACCATAGGGTAACTCTGGACGGCTTACGGTCATAAAAATATGTCATAAAAATGGACATATTTTAAACTAGTGTTATTCAGGGGCTGCAAATACTTGCATAAGGAAAACAAAGGTATGATATTTTTTTACAGTAGCATAAAAAGAAGAATAGGATTGTTACCACTGTATAATTTGGATTTGTGTGCACACGGCATCTGAAGAAAGAACAGGGGGGGAAAAAAGGATTGGAAGTTACGAGCAGCATTCATACTGCAGATTTATAAGAATATTTCTGCTAAAAGTGAACATATGGGGATTATTAGCATAGAGAATAAATAATACTAATGGCATTACCTATGAGGAACAATGCAAGCAGGAGCTAAGTCAATGTTTAATTCTACTGGGGGGGGGGGAAATGGATGCATTGCTGTGAGAGAGACACTTTTGTGGTTCACGACAACATTTCTTCCTGGAATTTATGTCTTACCTGTAGCTGTGAAACAATACTGCAGGGCAGATGGGTTTGGATTCTGTGTTTACTTTTCCTATCAAATATTTGCAAACAAATGGAACAGAGCGAGCATGATGGGCTTACAGTTTAATGCGGAAACCTTGAGGCAGAGGAGGTATGCAAGAAGGGATCAGGGGCGGTGGTGGTGGTAGAGGAGGAGGAGGAGGAGGAGGGGGGGAGGAGGAGGAGGAGGAGGAGGAGGAGGAGGAGGAGGAGGAAGAAGAAGAAGAAGAAGAAGAAGAAGAAGAAGAAGAAGAAGAAGAACAACAACAACAACAACAACAACAACAACAACAACAACAACAACAACAACAACAACGGGATCCTTGTTGCTCTCTGAGCTTGGCTGTTTTCTTGCAGACGTTTCATGACCCAACTAGGTAACATCATCAGTGCGAGAAGTTTGCTCAGACACCAAACCCCCCCTTCCTGTGTCACACAGAAGATGCTTCCTAGTTAGGTAAGGAAATAAACAACCAAGCTCAGGGAGTACTAAGGACTCCACAACTTCAGAAGCCTCTGCAATAGGCAAGATTCTCCTGATTAGTGAAGGCTGGCTTATTCCATATAATCAGTAGGGTCTCACCATCCTCTTATTCCCCTTTCAAATGTACAAGATGCTACGTCATGCCTATGTTATGTACCTTTCCAGATCGATCAACCAACGTTGGAAGCTGAAGATCCAACAATTAAAAAGAAATCAACAAAAGAAGTCCTCCTTAGACCAAAGAGACTTCACGGTAACTTGCCATTAAACCCCAGGATTGAAATGTTGATCTACAAACAGACATGCAGTGTCGAAGTGGGTTCTTTGCAAGCAGTGTATGACAGATTACAATATCCTTAAGGCAGGAGGACAGCTGAAGGGTTGAACGAGGGATGTATTTGCAAGCTGCAAACCATCCTTTGCATCACACTGCCCCCAAATGTCTGAAGGCTGCTTCAAAGAGGACGAGAATTATATCCCATTTCCATGTTTCGATACATCTTGAATAAGATGTATTGCTTCCTACCAACAATGCACAAACAGCTCTTGGGGCAACTGACAAACATGCACACACATGTACATATAGACAAAAAAATATATCCAAGAATCTAACTTTTTTTTTTCCATTCCAATGTGACTTTCCACAACAACTGCATCTGACGAAAGCCAAGAATTAAAATTAGTCTGAAGTCAGCTGTTGGTGTCAAATAAAAATCCCGGTTTGCACACGATAACGTTTGTCGTGGGTCTCGCAAGATTTTTTTAAAAAGGGCCACATTGCAGTTAATTTGTATTCTGTGTTGTAAACATAAATCAAAACAGACTTTTAGTGGATGCATAAATATTCCCTTTTGTGCACATCTTAATTACACCAAGTGGCATTTAAAAGTACGTGTTAACCCTAATAATTAGGGTGTTTAGGTTTGCAATGTGTTGGTTTTTTTTTAAATTTTATAATGAAGTAAAATCTGGAATCTGGAACTAGTCAAATGCTATATTTTGATAACTTGCTGTACTGATATCAGCACACAGGCTGTGCCCCGCTCCCCAAAGTATGTAGATTCATATTTAAAATTGATTACATCTAATGAAGCAATACTGAAAGATAGTAACAATCTATACTTACAATAAGGAATGTGTTTTGAAAGACAGTATGGACAACTTCATCCCAATTAGGTTATCCAATCTGAGACAGGAACGCAGTTTTGGACTTCTNAACAACACCAAGGCCCAGGTAAAATGTCTGCTGTTGATTCATATAAGGAACGGTGGCTGGAATTGGGTATGTCTAGTTTAACGAAGAGAAGGACGAGGGGGGACATGATAGCAGCCTTCCAATATCTCAGGGGCTGCCCCAAAGAAGAGGGAGTCAAGCTATTCTCCAAAGCGCCTGAAGGCAGGACAAGAAGCAACGGATGGAAACTAACCAAGGAGAGAAGCAACCTAGAACTAAGGAGAAACTTCCTGACAGTTAGAACAATTAACCAGTGGAACAACCTGCCTCCAGAACTTGTGAATGCTCCAACACTGGAAGTTTTTAAGAAGAGACTGGACAGCCAGGTTGTTCCACTGACTGATGGTTCTAACTGTCAGGAAACTTCTCCTTAGTTCTAGGTTGCTTCTCTCTTCGGTTAGTTTCTAGAATGAAGCAAAGTCTGAACCAGGATTTCCAGATTCACAAGTTTCTCATCAGCTCCGCGGCTGCCTTAGCTTTCCAACTGCGCCAAGAAATCCCGTCTCTGCTGATCCCTGGAAACCACCTTTGCTGAGATGACAAGTCTTGAGTTTTAATCTCAGGCACTGGCAGCAGCAGCGGCAGCAGCAGCAGCACTTAAGAAGTGCTATAATAAAATAAAATAAAATAATAAGTGGTAGGCGATTGCCAAAGGAAGGAAGGAAGGCGAAACCGAGTATGTTGCAAGGGTAGAAAACTTCATCCTAGATTTCTCCGCTCGGTCTGCTGGGCTGAGTTGCAACAATCGCAATGGCTTGGGCATTAAGACGGACCTTCGTGCCCTTTCAGCGCTCTGCACGATAGATGGGAAACATCTTCACAATCTTTACAAGGCACCTGCTGTTTTGGGGCGAACGCAACGAAGTGCCAACACTCTGTGGCAAATGTCTTCTTTTTTTTATAATAAGGATGCTCTATTACAAGAGAAATGGAAAATCTGTAAAATCCCGTAGAGCGCTGTTTCTTAACCTTGGCAACTTTACGATGTGCGGACTTCAATTCCCAGAATTCCCCAGCCTGCAACGGGGAGTTGAAATCCGCACATCGTAAAGTTGCCAAGGTTAAGAAACAGTGCTGTAGGGTGTTCTGTAGGAGTTTACAGAGAAGTAAAAGAATTAAAACTTCACTTGTATTACGGAATTGGAAATTTACATGAATTACTCGTGCAATAAATCCTCCTCCCCCCACCCAAAAAAAAGTCTGAATATTTTCCACAAAAAATTATAAAGGTAAACAATCCTATTTTTCTATGCTGTTTTTTTTTTAAAGCAAAACTTCACCACTGAAAACATGTAAAAACCATGTGAAATCTGTGATTTCCCTAGCTTACAGAATACAGCCTAGAATACAGAATAATAGAGTTGGAAGGGACCTTGGGGGTCTTCTAGTCCAACCCCCTGCTCAGGCAGGAGACCCTATATCATTTTAGATAAATTGGCTGTCCAATCTCTTCTTAAAAGCCTCCAGGGATGGAGCACCCACGACGTCTTTGAGGGAAGACATTCCACTGGTTAATTGTTCCCACTGTCAGGAAATTTCTCCTTAGTTCCAGGTTGCCTCTCTCCTTGCTTCGTTTCCATCCGTTGCTTCTTGTCCTGCCTTCTGATTCTTTGGAAAATAGAAAATTGCTTGCCCTAGGAAAAAAAAGCTTTGGCTTCAGCTGCATTTGAAAACCATCTGTATAAAGGAGACCGGCTTAGAAGGAGACTAATAATATCACCTTAATACATTTCAAAGCCTAATTGATTTATGGTGGCATCAACCGTGTGAAAGAACATCTCTCGCTGGCATCTTTTACGCTAATGGGCTATGGTGCCATGGTGCAGTTGGGCAAGGTTTAATATCCACCTGTAATTTTGAAGAACAGTAACAGGGCACACACGGAGAGACACACTTCTATATATATTCAGATGCCTAAAAGCTTATCTGATATAATTAAGGTTTACATGAATAAACGGAAGGTGAGATGTAACCACACCATCGATTTTGCCTATAGGACAAAATGGATGCCAACATTTAAACTCTTCCAATGCAAATTCAGTGTAACCAAAAAAGAACTGGAAACCAAACTTCTGACCTTCCAACCAACAGTACCGATATACCAGGGGTCTTCAAACTTGGCCCTTTTATGACTTGTGGACTTCAACTCCCAGAACATGAATATTATTCAATTCAGCTAGAAGGTTTAGGAGTTCCTGTCCTTTGCATCCTTTGATATCAAGCTGCTTTATTTCATAAACTTACTTTACTTTGGGCCAAAGAAGGAAGAATAGGATTCCGCTGTGTTCAAAGGGTTAACCCTTCCGGTCTTTTGAATATTTCAATTTTCATCCGTTGATATGGCTGGATCTCATAAACTTACTTTATTTTGTGACAAACAAGCAAGAATATTATTCGGTTCTGTTAGAAGGGTTTAACAGTTCCTGTCCTTTAAATCTACCCATTTTCATCATTCTGGTTTCACCGTTGCTTGATCAGCTTTAAGGCCGCAATCAGACGCTCCGATTAAATTAATGTCCCCTCCTGGCTTAATCACGGGAGCGATTCCTCTGCAAGACCTGATTTTGGTAAAGAGACCTCCCCGCCAATCACAAAGGATTGTTGGAGCTTAAAGGATTATGTTGGGAATTACTCGCAGGGGAAGGTCATGTGAATATATCAAACTTGGTGCCAGGAAGAACGGTGAGGTGGCAGAGTCAGCATTCATCCCTTAAGGCCTGTTGTTGTTTCCCTTCCGCAGCTATGCGACACCCGAATTGAGGTTAAACTTCAGAGTGGGCAACCGGAGAAGCAAAAATGTTCCCTTTCTGTGGCCGAGCAGCTGCTGGACCCCATCACTCTGAAGCATGGTGATGCTGGCCAGGTGAGTGACAGGTGCATTCATTTTGCAAACTTTTCCGTTAAAAACAAACGAACAAAAAAAAACCCATCCCCACGAACCCTAATTATTAAACACACGTGCAGAACGGTGGAAAGGAGAACTGTTGTATGATTCATAACTCAAAAAAATGGAGGCCGTCGCATGGGTGAGCTTTTCCAAAATGGGGAATATAACGCAAAGCACCGATCTGAGCGCTGAGTAAATCCTTAGGTAATCTTAAATCAGCTTCCTTAATAGCATTTTTTTCCAGGCAAAAACTCGCACTGCAAATCCAAAGATCTCTCTGTGCTTAATGTAATTTTTTTTTTTTCTTCGTGGCTCGTGACACAGCGGAACAGGGCCCAGGAAAATGGGACCAGGGAATTATTATTATTATTTTAATCTGAAAGTTCATTTTTACGAAGTGCTTCTAAGCTGCCTGGCAAATGCCAAAAAGATGGACAGCATCCTAATTCAAACAGGGCTTCCTTCTGCAGAGGATATGTGAAGCCAGCTTAGATCTGGAAGTCACCAAAATCTCTTGACCTCTCACTGATCCAAACAAAAGGAAATATAAAAACCCCAAGGAGACGACCAGCCTGTATCCCTGTAAGTCATAGAGGCAGAGAGAAAAAATTAGATCCACTTGCCTGCAGCTTGATCATTTTTATTCTCCTAAAGATATGATTTCATAACGGAGTTGGAAGGGACCTTGGAGATCTTCTAGTCCAACCCCCTGCTCAGGCAGGAAACCCTATACCATTTCAGACAAATGGCTGTCCAGTCTCTTCTTAAAAACTCCCAGTGTTGGAGCACCCACAGCTTCTGGAGGCAAGTCATCCCATGAGTAAGGATTGCTTTCAAAGTTACCCGGATGAACTATTACTTTTTTTCTAGGAGATTTCTACTCTGCTTCTCCCATGTTATGGAGGCCGTGGCCCAAACAAATAGGTTAGCAGCAAGAGTCCATGAAGTGATCCAAGCCAATTCCCAAATAAAGATCCTGATTTGAGTACGAGGAAAGCTTCTACAGATTCCACAAGGCAACAAGTACAGGTAGTCTGCGATTTACAACAGTTCGTTAAGTGACCGTTCTAAGTTGCAAAAGCACTGAAAAAAAGGTGACTTATGACCGTTTTTCACACTTCACCACCACTGCAGCATCCCCAGGGTCACGTGATCAGAATTCAGAGGCTCGGCAACTGGCATGCACTTATGATGGTTGCAGTGTCCCCAAGGTCATGTGATCCTCCTTTTGCGACCATCCAACAAGCAAAGTCAATGGGGAAGCCAGATCCACTTAACAACCGTGTCACTAACTTAACAACTGCTAGGCCGTAAAACGGGGCAAAAGTCACTGAACAACTGTCTCACCTAGCAAGAGAGATTTTGGCCTCAGCTGTGGTCGTAAGTTGAGGACTATCTGCAGTTTCAGTGCCTCTGTTACCCACCATTCTAGAACTTTCCTTCAAGGTTCCCTACTACTTGTGTAAACCATCCTTCCCTCTTTCCCTCTTGGAAAAAAACCAAGGCAGAAGATCCTTAAGGCAGATTTATTCAGTATTGATACCAGACAGTTATTTACTCAATCAATTTACAGTGCAGGCTTCCAGACTCTCTGCCCAAAAGCAATTATCTGCATTTTGTAGGCTCCTGCGAGCCTTAAGCATCCTGTTGCACAACCGTGGAAAACTCCACTCTCCGAGTTTCCCAACTGGGAAAGGAGATCAAAAGCACCTTCGGCGTTTACCTTACCTTTATAGCGCACGAGGTGGCTCCCACCGAACACCATGTACTAACCTAGGCAGGCAGACAGCGCATGCTGAAATATAATTGCATTATGCTTGTGCTCCACTAATGATTAAGAATGGAATGGAATCGGTCTGTCCTGCGGTAGTAAATAGTCCAGGCAGACGATCCATCTTTGTGGAGACTTAAGGCTGGTCTTGAAGATGCTACCTAAAGGCCATATATGGAAATAAACCAAAGAATACAGGACTGGCCAGAAGTTGCACCAGGGAGAAGAGAGATAAAATTAACACAAAAATCCAGACGCTTGGTGCAGCCCCCAATTGTAAGGAGGTGGTCTCTGAATCTAGCTTGGCTCCAGAGGAGCTCATGAAATATGTCCAATAAATAACTTCTTGGCAACAAAAATTGCCTCCTTGTGCGATATTTTGCCGAGTCTACATCCCAGTTATTTCTTGGTAATGTCCCATCCAAGCACTAACCCGATCAAACCCTGCTTTGCTCTCTGAGATCGAGCGATGGGGATTGGATGTTTGCTATTTGGCGGGACCCATGATGAAAACAAGGAGACACTTGATTTTCAAAGGCCTAGCCGCACATTATACAAAAATGTAGGTGAGCACCACTGGTGATTTTCAAAGTGAAAAGCAATTAGAAGAAGGAAATTAGCGCTGTTAATTTAATCTTCCTGTCCACTCCAAGTCTTCCTCATTCCCTTGAAGTTTTTGCCATGCATGAAGCTCCAGAACTGTATTTGGTTCCATGTGAGGGAGAGGAGAGGAGAAAGGGGAGAGTAGAGTAGAGTAGAGTAGAGTAGAGTAGAGTAGAGTAGAGGAGAGGAGAGGAGAGGAGAGGAGAGGAGAGGAGAGGAGATATTAAATCTGCTCTCATGCCACATAAAAATATTTCCATTCTATGAACTGACTGCCCCCAAACGGTAGTCACACTGCAAGTTTCCCATTGGTCCAAGCAGGCACAGGCCCTCCCTGTTCCACCGTAAATGACATTACTTGAAAAAGGCTTGTGGGTTATTCATAGAGCACCCACACCCTTGACCAAGCTGGATTTTCTTCTCTACTAATTCCAAAAACATTTTATCTCCGCTCGATCAAATACTTGTGTGTTACAAATAGTGATGACTCAGCCTGAAGGATTAGTCCCTGCCAAACCTAACCCTTCCCACTTCAAGGGCGACATCAAGAAGACGGGCGCTCACTTTGGCGACAGAACGTAACCCTGAACAGATCCTGGAAATTAGCCCTGAAAAAAACGCAAAGGACTTGACATTTTTCCCTTTGGAATTCCAAGTCTTCCTTTGCTGTGCCAATCCGGAATCTTTTTGCTGGATTAATATTATTATTCTGTTTTGACTCGGGGTGACCATCCACAGGTGGCAGGTGTCACATTCCAACTCATGAGCCAACTCATACTGTAGCACCAGAAATATTTTCAAGCCGAGAAGTCAACAAGGAACTTTCTTTGTAAGATTCCAGGGAGAATTGGGCTGGCGTGCTTGATCCTGGTTGTTCAAGTGGTCAAAGCTTTCACTGGGATCTGAAATTGGAAAGGTTTGATTATTCAAAACTCATGCTTGGTGTAGTCCCTTACATGGAGATCTTGGTGAACTTTATCACCGCAACCGAAGGGAGCTTGAAAGCCAGGCAGGACTCCAAATTCTGTCAGGGGACTTTATGTATTCAGAGTGCTTCCATTATGAACCTTAGGAGGAATCTGATAGCATCTTTTAGGCCAACTAATGTTGCTGAAAAGGATAAGCATCCAGAAAAGCTGGCGGCTTTTAATGACATGGGTTGACCAGCAAAAGTGTTAAGAGTTGAGGGGTCCTTGGTGCTCTCTGAGCTGGGTGGTTTTCTTGCAGATGGTTCATGACCCAACTGGAGAACATCATCAGGGCAAACCCTGCTTCCTTCTAGCATTGATGATGTTCCCTAGTTGGGTCATGAAACGTCTGCAAGAAAACCACCCAGCTCAGAGAGTACCAAGAATCCCAAAGCCCCCCTCCTCCTCCCTTCTCTTTCTCCTCCACTCCTCAACCCCTCTCCCTTCTAGCACTGATGCTGTTACCTAGCTGGGCAATGAAACATCTGCAAGAAAACCACCAAGTTCAGACAGCATTAAGGACGACACAGTCCTCCTCCTCCTCCTCCTCCTCTCCACAAACCCCACTCCCTTGTAGCACTGATGCTGTTACCTAGCTGGGCAATGAAACATCTGCAAGAAAACCACCAAGTTCAGACAGCATTAAGGACCACACAGTCCTCCTCCTCCTCCTCCTCCTCTCCATAAACCCCACTCCCTTGTAGCACTGATGCTGTTACCTAGCTGGGCAATGAAACATCTGCAAGAAAACCACCAAGTTCAGATAGCATCAAGGACCACACAGTCCTCCTCCTCCTCCTCTCCACAAACCCCACTCCCTTGTAGCACTGATGTTGTTACCTATCTGGGCAATGAAACGCCTGCAAGAAAACCACCAAGCTCAGAGAAGCACCCAGGACCCCTCATTTCAACCCTGAGCTCCTTTATTCTCCTTTATCCGTGCTACAAGAGTCCTCCTGCTCTGGAACAACCACAGCCTAACACAGCCCTGCTCTTCCGAGGCTGCAAGTAACACAATAAGAGACTTTCAAATCCAGCTCTTCAGACTGATCGATCTAAGGCAAAAAAAAACAGATGGCCTGGCATTATTTCCTGCCCCCCAAAAAATCCAGCCGTGAAACTGAGCCTCATGAAGACTTTTGTTGGTGGTTTTTAGACCCTCCCTGGAATCTTCCGATGGCAACCCGGCTTTTTTTTCACGGGAATGCCAGAAAGTAGGCTGGTGGGTTTCACACACAAAAAAAAGAGAGTGGGTGGGTGGGTGGGAGGAAGGGAGGGAGGAGAGGCAGAGACTGTAACCCAACACCAAGTGGGTTATTCCAGGAATATCTGCCTTTCTACCAATCGATGGGAAGGCTCGGAAGAGAGCAGTGCGTGCACCACTCCCCTTCCAGTTCAGAGTTTCCTATTTCTTGAAACTGGCTGTAAACAGAGCCAGGGAGGAGCCACGGGATTGCTCTGCCAACAGAAGCAGAAACTTTGTGAGTAATTTACTAGAGGACAAACAAGTGCAGCTCACATGCGGGGGAAAAACACCCTGCCGGATCGCCCAGCCGGAGGGTCTAGGACGTTTGGTTCGCAGGAGCTACGGGGGGAAATAATAATAATAATCATGGGAGACCCCCTCGGCTGGGTCCCTTCTCCACCTGAAATGTTATTTATCAGCCATGTTTGACTCTGCAGTACAAAGGAACATGAGAACTGGACCAAAGGTAGGACTGGGGAAGATGTGGTGGGGGGGGAGAGAATGGATGTTTGTGGAGAGGGAGCAGAGCTAGCAGCCTTGGCCAAAGATTGTCAAAGCAAACAGAGGAAGGAGAGCTTGCAGGGGTGGGATGTGGGGCAGAGGCAGGAGTCTGCTTCAACATCCAGATGATTCTTTTGGGTGGGTGGGTGGGTGGGTGGGGAAGCAGATTCCCAGTAGGGTCCTCAGTGTCAAAGTGTGGGTTTCCACCTTGTAAGGTGGCTTCCTTTAAGGCAGGGGTGTCCAACCTTGGCCACTTTAAGACCTGTGGACTTTTAACTCCCAGAATTCCCCAGCCATCCACGGAGCAGGGGTGTCCAACCTTGGCCATTTTAAGACCTGTGGACCTCAACTCCTGGCTGGGGAATTCTGGGAGTTGAAGCCCACAGGTCTTAAAAGTGGCCAAGGTTGGGTACCCCTCTTCTAAAGTAACCTTCTCCGCTGTCTTCAACCGGAAACCATGGTTTGACTTGGGTGCTCTTGATGTACAAGCAAATCTTGCGTCTTTGGGAGGAGAAAAAGAGTTAAAACTCAACATATGTACCGGGGAGGCCGTAATACAGGGACTTTTTTTTTTTTTTAAAAAAAAATACATCTGAAAGAGCATTTGGTTCGATGTGGAACTGAAACAGGTTGCTTTCTCCAATGGTTCTCCTCCTTGAAATGAATAGGTCTCTAATGTAAAGGAAGGCATGTGCAGGGGGGGTGGCTGAACATGGAACGGAAGAGCATTGCTGAACATGATCTCTTTATCTTATTTATCTGTAATCCCACCTGTTTATTATTTTTACAAATAACTCAAGGAGGAGAACATATCCAACACACCTCCTATTTTCCCCACCACCATAACCACCCTGTGAGGTAGGCTGGGCTGAGAGAGAGAGAGCGACTGGCCCAAAGTCAGCCAGCCGGCTTTCATGGCTAGGGCAGGACTTGAACTCAAGGTCTCCCGCTTTCTAGTCTGGTGCTTTTACTACTATACCAAACTGGCTGGCTGTGACGTTCTACAGAAGCCAACAATGTTGGGTGTCCCTCTAGTGCTTTATGGGGGAAAAGTTGGTCAAAGGTAACATCCTTTAGGACGGTTACCAGGCTGGGGAGCTAGTCCTCAAGAATGGATGGATGTTGAGCTCCTGAACTTCAGAAGGCAAAGAGAAGTTAGCAATTGGTAGCATAACGAGAAACCAAGACGCAGTGACCCCAACAATTATTACTATCCTGTTTTCTTCAACAGTAATATCCCCACTCTGAAAGACGCTTTTGTTAAACCAGCATCTCCAAGGATAGAATCATAGAATCACAGGATTGGGAGGGACCTTGGAGATCTTCTAGTCCAATCCCCCCAGTCTACGGCAAGAGACCTTATATCATCCTGGACAAATGGTGGCCCAATCCTTTCTTGAAAGCTTCCAGCAATGGTGCTGCTTGACTACAACTCCCAGCGTTCCCAGCCAGTCGGCCACCGGCCAGGTCGACTGAGAATTCATGGTGTTGCAAAACATCTGAAGGGCGTCCTGTCGGAGAAGATCAGGCCATCACCTAAGGGCTAGGAAGGTTCCCCAGATTTACCAAGGAGTTATCTCCAGTTGGGTTAAAAGGGAGGGCGAATCACACAGAGAGGTCTGGTTATTTTGGAAAAAGTCTGAAGTGCCTCTTTGGAACATTACATTTTATTTTAATGGCGTTCTGTTTTGTTTTTAAAGGAAGTGCATTTGCGTCCGCGGCTCTAGATTCGGGAGAGATGTTATCTCAAAGTCATAATGTTAATCCTTCAGTTTAATAACAGAAATCATGGTGCGCATGCCTTGACAATAAGTTACGAGGAAAGCAATTATAAAAACATTAATTTTGGCACTCTTTGGAGGAAGAAAACGTCTTATAGGAGGAAGGCAAGTTCTTAGAAATTACTTGGCATGTTTATTTCAGAGAAGGACCCCGGGGTGCTCTTCCTGACCTGTTCGGAGAAGGGCTGAATGAAAGACAAACAAGAAGCCATGTGCTTTCAGCTGCGCAGACGGTGCGATGTTGAGCCTAGGCCAGGTTTTGTAGCAACACACCAACCCAGCCCTTGGCACCTCAGTTGAACTCTTCTCCAGTTGCAGCCGAACGTCTAACCGGAATCACAATAGAGCTGGGAGCTTGGAGGTCTTCTAGTCCAGCCCCCTGCTCAAGCAGGAGACCCTATACCATTTCAGACAAGTGGCTGTCCAGTCTCTTCTTAAGCCTTGACTCAGATTAAATCTATCAGGGTCACTAAGACTGCAATTTCCATTGGGCTGTAGGGCGGAAGGAAACAAGGGGCTGCCCCAAAGAAGAAGAGGGAGTCAAGCTCTTCTCCAAAGCCCTTGAAGGCAGGACAAGAAGCAACGGATGGAAACCTATCAAGGAGAGAAGCAACCTGGAACTAAGGAGAAATTTCCTGAAGGCAGGACAAGAAGCAATGGATGGAAACCTATCAAGGAGAGAAGCAACCTGGAACTAAGGAGAAATTTCCTGACAGTGAGAACAATTAACCAGTGGAACTCCTTGCCTCCAGAAGTTGTGGGTGCTTCATCACTGGAGGCTTTCAAGAGGAGACTGCACAGCCATTTGTTCAGAATTGTATAGGGTCTCCCGCTTGAGCAAGGGGTTGGATTAGAAGACCTCCACGGTCACTTTCAACTCTGGTATTCCCTATCTTAACCTGGTCCTTAATCATATTTTTCATTTCAGGGGGTTACCCTTTCATTACGATGACTGTATTTTGTGGGGGGTGTTCCTAAATTATGTATATATGAAAGCCTCCTTGAACCATGCAGGGATGCAATCAAAATTGTGGAAGAAGGAATTCAAGGAGAAAGTCCTTCTTTTTAGATGTCCTTCACAAGTGGCCAAGGTCTTTGTCTTCCACATGAAAATGGCCAGACCTAGGGAGATTGACTCAAGTGGTGAAGCCAAAATCTCCCCCATACAAGAATGAATTTTGGGAAGGATCTGCAAACATGTGGAATAATGTGGATGTTCTGGCAGATAAAATGTGTCTAAAAATAGGAAAAACTGAAGGTCATCTCTGCAAAATACTGGAAAGCAATTAAGAGCACAGGACTTCTTGATTCAATCCTATCCTATCCTATTAATAACCGGAACATGCCTGTATAAAAAGCTGCCTTTAAGGCTGTACTACATTACTGGGAAAAACACATGTCTTGCGAGGAATGTTGCCTCAATTTACCAAGACAAATAATACTTAAGTTTTTACAGAGAGTTTTCAGAAAGGAACACAATCTACTTTTTATTTTACTTTGCAAAGATGGATTAGAATAATACAGCCTTTGTAAGGGTTAGAAACAGAACGAGAGAGAGAGAACTGCCTTAAACCAAAAGTAACACAAAGTACCTAATAATTAAGTGTATTAATAATTAACCCGTTAGAATCACAAGATCTCTACTGATTTTTTTTTAGACATAGACATTGAGTGTGAATCTATGAAACCCATGTTCTTGAGCAGGGGTCTCCTAACTTGGCAACTTTAAGACTTGTGGACTTCAACTCCCAGAATTCCCCAGCCAGTCTATACTATAGAGCAGGGGTAGTCAACCTTGGCTCTTTTATGACTCGTGGACTTCAAGTCCCAGAATTCCTGAGCCAGCTAAGCTAAGCTGGCTCAGGAATTCTGGGAATTGAAGTCCACGAGTCATAAAAGAGCCAAGGTTGACTACCCCTGCATAGAGCTTCTCAAGTCATCCAGGTCATGATTGTCCCAAAGGCGCTTTTTCAAGAGGCAACTGGACTTTCTTTGTTTTTCCTTGAAGACATTTCACTTCTCGTCAAGAAGCTTCTTCAGTTCTGGGAGTTGAAGTCCACAAGTCTTAAAGTTGCCAAGTTCGGAGCGCCCCGGGGCTTGAGGAACCCCAACTGAATAATTCCATAACTGAGCTTTCTGTTATCCCATAATACAACTCAGAGCTGGTCAAATTCGGCAGTTCGTGGGGCAAATGTGGAAGACGTTTGATTTTTGTCTTCTCAAAAGAAGCGTGTTGACATTCTTTCTTTTCTCTTCTCCTGTAGAAAAGCTGGTAACCAGCCGAGAAGGGTCCTCCTCATCTCGGGAACGTCATTATGTGGAGCTGTGAAGCACTCAATGGTTCCAAAAACACTGAGGACCAGAATCTGTGCCATGATTTTCATCTGGTGATTTCCATTTTGTCTCTGCTCTACCTCGTCATCTGTTTCCCCATCGGGCTTTGCTACAATGGGCTCCTGGTTCTGGTCAACCTGTGCAACAAGGCTACCATGACGATGCCGGACGTCTACTTCGTCAACATCGCCATTGCTGGCCTCATCATCAACGCCATCGCCCCCATGTACCTGCTGGGACCCACCAGCACCAAATGGGCCCTCTGGAATTTCAACAACGAAGTCTACATCACCTTGCTGATTTTATTCAACGTCTCCTCCTTGGTGATCATGTACTCCATCGCCTTACTCAGCCTGGACTACTACATTGAACGGGCTCTGCCGAGGACTTACATGTCCAGTGTGTACAACACCAAGCACGTGTGCGGCTTCATCTGGGGAGGGGCCATGCTGACCAGCTTCTCCTCTCTCTTGTTCTACATCTGCAACCACGTCTCCACGAAAATTATCGAGTGCTCCAAAATGCAGAACAAGGAAGCCGCGGACGCCATCATGGTTTTCATCGGTTACATCGTGCCGGCCGTCGCCGTGCTCTACGCGCTCGTGCTGATCTTGCGAATACGCAAGGAGGCCACACCGCTGGACCAAGACACTGGAAGACTGGACCCCTCCGTGCAGAGGCTTCTGATTGCCGCCGTTTGCACCCAGTTCACCCTGTGGACACCCTACTACGGGACCCTGCTGGTGAGCACGCTGGCCGCCCTGCAAGGCAAAGGGGTGGAGGACAGCTACAGCCGGGGATTGTATTTTACGAAGGGGCTCTCCAAATTCCTGGCTTTTTCCAGCAGTGTCGTCCTGCCTCTGCTGTACCGGTATCTCAGCAAAAACTTCCCAGGCAAACTGCAAAGGCTGCTAAAAAAGCTGCACTGCGGGAATCAGCCGTGTTCGCACGAACGCACAGAGGTCCAGCAGGTCGTCACGTAGGTATGAAGGAATGCCGGTGGGCGCCAGGTTGCCGAGCTGAGTCTGGAGGCCGCTGAGCCAGGGTGCTGGAAAGGGTGGGCCCACGTCGGCGCCTCGCCGTTTTAGCCTACCCAGGTAGTGACTCTGCGGAGAGAAAACTGTTGAGAATCTTGTCTGGGGGTTAAAAAATCGTAGTTTGATTTCACGAGTTTTGATGCACTGAGTCGGTTTTGCAGGATAAGCTTTGTTTTAGCAATCTTGTGTGAAGAAAAAAAACAACAACACCCGCAGCAGGCTTTTTGACCGAACACCTAGCACTTTGTAATCTTGTAGAATTGTGTTTTTTTTTAAAAAAAGAGAGGTATTTTTATGTTTTCGTATAAAATAATATGAATTTTAAATTTACAAAGCAGTTTTAAGTCAAAGGCCAGAGTGGCACCTTTTCAGTTACGATAATATCTATTAATAATCGCGCTGGTCAAATTGCGTCACAGCCTAGTACGATACTAAATTTTTCCTAATGTACAGAGTTATGATTTAAACGAAATCTTTACTTCTAACTCTAAAGCAGGTGGTTTGAAGATGTCTCTTTGAATGCCTCTGTTTCTTTCTCCATTCAGGAGTGAACAAAAAAGGGGCATTTCAATCGAACAAAAGGATATAATTTTGTAGAAATCATAGGATGTTGCTCTATCTAGTAAAATGAAGGACAGTTTAAATCGAAGTCAAGCTTAAGATGCAAACGAAAAATCCAAAAGGGCACCCAATGAATCACTCACAAACATCCCTTAGGATGTACAGCATTCTTTTCATGGCTGAATTTAAAAGCATTAAAAGTATTAAAATTAAAAGTATTATCACTCAAAGAATGTTCGCGAGATATTAATGGATCAAAGGGATGGAAGGGATAACACAATGGTGTGAGTACGCAACTTAGAGGAGATTCACAGGGAACAACAAGGATTTCTTATAATTCTGGCCCTAGTTTTTATGCTGCTTTGGATTCTAGTTCTGTCCCTGACTCAGTCGTGCCATATCTTTTCCGTCCCTTTGGTTGGACCTAACAACAAGCTAGCATGAAGAAGTAGTCTAGGATAGGCTACTAAAAGCCATATATACCGTGTCATAAGGACAACGTTTTGAATCTGCTCCACTATTACCACCAGGAAAGGTGCCCAAGAGGTTGGAAGATCCCCCAGGTCAGTACATCCTAGAACAAGGTCTGGAAAAAGGGAGGAGGAACATCTCTAGATGTTCAGATGGCCTCCAACACAGGTTTTCTCCTTGGTTAGTCCCCATCCATTGCTTCTTGTCCTGCCCTCAGATGCTTTGGAGGATAGGTTGACCTCCTGTTCTTTGTGGCAGCCCCTCAAATATTGGAATATATTCCCCATGCTCCTCGTCTGAAAGAGATTGTGAGAGCTGAAGACCCAACTCCATTGGAGGCCACCAAATTGTGGAGAAAGAGTAAACAATATATGGAGCGGTTTCGCTTCTTCAGAGGCGAGATCAGAAATTTTTGGATTACAGAACTGGTAGGCTGCTATGCTTTTACCGAGCTGTCATACAATCATACAATTTTGTCTGCTCCAACCTGACGTTTTGCTGGGACCCAGTGCCAGCTTCTCAGAGACGTAGGCTTGTAGAACAAATAGCTGAGTCTTCTCCAAGAGGCCTTGAGGGTTGATTCGGGAGGTTATCGGAGTTAAGACACTAATTTAGCCTAGGGAGTTACCACAAAGACTAATTTAGTGGAGGGAGTTACCAAGATTTTCCGCAGGTAAGGAAGAGAACAATAGACCTTGTGTTTGCCGGTCTTAGCTGAAGTCTGATTACTCTTACGTTGCTTGGTCGTCAAGCTCAGACAACGTCTAGGTCCAGCTCCTAACTGGGTAAAGAGATTCCCACAACTCTAGGTTGGGAACTGGGTCTTTGTCACAGATTTCATCTAGCAAGACCTTTTTTTTTTTAAATGAAAAAGGCTGAGTACCTTACTTTAACCGCACATATAAGAAAGTGCTATAAAGTCTCCTGCTGTTTTATATGCATGTAATTGGGTAATATCTGCCAAACTAATTGTGAAAGGTGTTTATAAGTGCTAGGATGTGGGGCTGACAACTCTTTAGGGCAGCGTATCTCCACCTTGTCAACTTGAAGATGTGTGGACTTCAACTCCCAGAATTGTCAACTTGAAGATGTGTGGACTTCAATTCCCAGAATGCTGGCTGGGGAATTCTAGGAGTTGAAGTCCACACATGTTCAAGTTGACAAAGTGGGACTTTCTTTTTCTGAAGCTATGCATTACTAGGTCAAAGGACAATTGTAAAAAAAAAAAAACAGGAGCCAAAATGCCTTATGTAACTACATCTCCACATCACTAATATCCTGTATCGGAAGCCACTTCGGTTCAAAACATTTGCATATTTCTCCCCAAATCTTACTCACTGCTAATATCCTAGAGCCGTGCCTTTTCCCACTAAAACTGAGTCAGCATTACAGGGAAAAAAGAAAAAAATTCTAGTATGCAGCTAATTCTTAGCTGGTTTCCAGACAATGTTCCACAAAACCTCTAACGTTTATTCTTAGATCTCGAACGCTATCAGTTTCAAACAACTGCGTTCACTTTCGTAAACTTGGAATTAGGAGTATTTTCCAGAGCAGAATTTTGAGTGCGTTCCAAAGAGGGCAATTTTTGTACAATCGGCAAGAGATGCGATCAGAGGGAGGAGAGAGAGAAAATTGGAGGGGGGATAAGATTTGAAATCTGTTCTCGTAGGAACTTTTAGCACACATTTCTGCTGAAGCCTCTGAAAGATTCCAGCTATTTTTGTAAACAAAAAAGTGTTTACCATTACTCGCCGAACACATGAAACAGTCTACTGATGTAAAAAAAAAGAGCATTTAAAAGAATTTATTAAATTATTTCCTAAGATTCAGATTTTATCACAGTTGAAGAATAAACTTCTCTAGCTCAGTGAAAAGTACTGTATCTGGTCATACATAACAGAAATTCAGCATAAAATGAATTTTGTGCTGCTTTTAACAGTGTTATTTGAGAATAGTATTTTGTTTTTGGTTTTTTTTTTAAAAAAAAAAGATTTATGATTTGTAGGTCTCCTTTTAACCGGGGAGGCAGTTATGTCAAATCAATAAAACGGATAAATTGTTTACTTCAGAGTCATCTTTGTCATTATTCCTCTCGATTTGACCATTTCAAGTGTTGCTTGGTCTTCCTGGATTTGAGTACAGCCTGTCCTTGATTTACAGCCACAATTGAGTGCAGAATTTGTGTTGCTAACCGAGAAAGTTATTAAAGTGAGCTTTGACCCGTTTTGCGATCACTAAACTGAGGGCAGGTGGCCCCTGGCGGGCGCAGAATGAATCCCACGTGACAAAAAGCATCTACAAAAGGGAACTAAAGCAAGATGGAGTGACGACCTCAGCAAATATGGCGGCCCCAACTGGCGAAACGCTACGGGTTGAAAACAAAACTTCATCCTGCAGTGGACGGACAAGGGCGAGGTTGATGAGGATGAGGATGTAATAAACGTTCAAATGAGTTTGGAAAGGAATTGCAGCCAGGGAAGATTAGCCCTGATGAGCATAGCTCAGGGTTTATTTTTCCATAAATCCAACCTTTGTGTTTCCTGCTGGAAATTAGGACTCTGTTATCGCAAGATTTCCACACGGAACAGCACGGGCTTCATTGAGTATAAACATCCTGAGTACCAGATTTTATTTTTTATTTTTTTAAAAAAGCACATATTCCCTGTTATGCATTCAATTCCAGGAAGAGCACCTACAAAAGCGGATATTCACACACACACACACACACACACACACAAACACAGAAATAGCATCCCATCAGAGTTCCATTTTCAGGAATTTCGTGTAACAAGCCAAAACATCAAGCCAAGATTGATTTGGGTCATTTTTAATTAATGGGAACCTGACAAAACCACAATTCCTGCTTCTATCTCGTTGTGCAGTGAGACAAACTGTGTTCAGCTAAAAAACAAAACAAAAATCGTTTGCTTCTATTTGCTCACAAAGGAGAAAAGAAGTTGAGAGACCCAGAGATTCATTGCAGCCTGATCACCATCATCCAAAGCAGCGTTGGCTGGGGATGATGGGATCTGTCATTCAGAACTCCAGGGCCCCTTGCAGAAGATTTTGTCCTCCAGACAGTCTCAGCTAGGAAGCTAATGCAGGGAGGATGGAAAGAACTAAGCTGCAAACCGTATTTATTTATTCCTCTCCAGGAAAACAGAGCAATTTTTTCCCCGTTTTTGCCAAAGCTTTTCAGAGTTCAAAGAGTTTAGTTCTCCCGAAGCGCCCCCTTGTGGTTAACCGGTGCCCCCTTGTGGTTAATGCAAGGCAACGCCACTGCCTTTATTCTACAATCATCCCCAAAGTTAACTGGCGTTTGCTGAGCTGGCCAGCTTAGCCCGGGCATGGCTCAGACAAGCAGAAAAGCTCATTTTCCAGCAGCAAAACATCAGGGACAGACTGCTGAACAGGACACTTTTTATGGCAGAGAACACAGAGGAGGGAAAGCACGGCTTATAGGAGATTTTTTTTTTTTTAGCTAAAGAAAAAGGTTTAACCAGTGAATCTGAATAAGTTTGAAGCTCTCTTAGGTTGCACCAAGATCAGAAGTCGAGCATCACTTAAAGGCAAATGGGGAATCCGGTCAGATTTTAGCCTATTTCCCTTCAACCGATTTGCCCTTGTGTGTCTCTGCAAACTGGCTCTACCCTTTTGCGCAGAAACAAAAGAGGAAGGCAGAATCAGAGACTTGAGAATTGCAAAAAGGGTCCATCAACCCCTTTTTGAACAGCCTCGGGAGCCTCCGAAGCTGGAGCTCTCCACCAAGAGAAGAAGATCAGGGTTTGTTAGACAGGCACCCAAAAGGTCAAGCCACTGGTGTAGCCAGAATTTAGTTTGTAGGCTAGGTGACTGTGATAAAACACAGAATAACAGAGTTGGAGGGACCTTGGGGGTCTTCTAATCCGACCCCTTGTTCAAGCAGGAGACCCTATACCATTCCAGACAATCTTTCTTGAAAACCTCCAATGATGAAGCACCCACAGGTTCTGGAGGCAGGTCGTTCCACTGGTTAATTGTTAAATTTCTCCTTAGTTCTAGGCTGGTTCTCTCCTTGACAAGGTTCCGTTCGTTGCTTCTTGTCCTGCCCTCAGGTGCTTTGGAGAATAAGTTGCACTCCTCTTCTCTTTGTCAACCCCTCAAATATTGGAAGAGTTTCATCAGAAAGTGGCAACAGAGAGGCAGGACTGATAACAGGACAGCAAGGGGCAATGACATCGGAAAATTTGAAAAGAAAGAAGAACATAAAAATTTCGAAAGAAATTTGAAAATAAAGGGGCTTGGTTTTCCTGATACTAGGTCCTCCAGACCTCTTGATCAACCAAAGACAAGGAATTTAGTTAAATTCTTCAACACAAGCCACTGTAGCACTTCTGCTCCTGGAAAATGGAATTTCAAACATCGGAAAATAGAGAGCATACATAAAGGTCTTTTTTCCTAAGAGAGAAGCCACTGGATGGCCTCACACGCTCAAAAATAATATAGCTAAACACTACTTTTCTGTTCTGGAGCACCAAAATATCCCTCGGCTTAAGTCAACTTTAAAGTCACATGGTCGAGCCCTTTTCGCCCGCAATGGAGGCAACGTGCATGGTTTGAATTATGTGAAACCAAGCTCCTGTTCCTTAAAGAACTATAGGTTTTCTGTCAGCCTTACAGCTGGGTAATTGCAAACGTCACCAGCTCTACAGGAAGTAGCCCCGTGGAAATTATTTGCCGTTCAACAGCCGTTATCTTTCAATCGCACCATAAAGGAAGTTTTCGGTCTCTCGCATCTTCAGAGCTTTTTCCTTCGCCGGTAAGTTATCGACTTTTTCAAATGAAATCAAATCTTTATTACGGTCCTGTATTTATCCCTTTTTCTACCCCATAAAACCCCCAATGTATTGTGCAAGAAAACCACTTGCTGTCCAGATGCTTCTCCGTTTTGTAATACATTCAAAACAGAATGGTAAAATATATGAAAATATATATCTGGAAAACGGTGCTGTGAAAACGCCAAAAGGTTTTTTTCCCTTTTCCAGGTCTGTTAGAATAATTTTGCAAAGCATAAAGAAAGGGTTAGATAGTTCCTGGGTTAAGCCACATTTCAACCATTCAAAGAGGGAGAGAAGAGAAATAATCTTTTACTAAAGTGAAATATTGATGTTTGGGGCACAAAGCAGGAATTACACCCAGCCCAGATCTCAAATGCAGCATTGTTGACGTTCTTTCATTATCTATTTCTAAATTAGTTTCCGTATCCTAAACTAAATTGTTAGTGTAATAATTTCTGTCTTTTTGCCTCTGTGAATTCTGGCCTTAAGTTTTCCCAAGAAAGATTAATCAAGCATCTACTACAGGGGTCTCCAATCTGTGAACTTCAACTCCCAGAATTCCACAACCAGCCATGCTGGCTGGATAATTCTGGGAGTTGAAGTCCACAAGCTTTAAAGCTGCCAAGATTGGACACCCCTGCTCTATTCCTAAGAATGATTAACGCGTTTGCTCTGCGCACTTAAAACAATGTCAAGTAATACTGAGCAGCTAGCAACAGATCTTTTGATTAGGCACAAAGTTGTTGGGGTAAAAACAACTTTTATTTTCTGTAGCAAAACGGGGCATGAAAAAGAGCAATTTATAAAAAAAACAGCCTTAATTCCTAAAATGATTGTTATTAGGCAGTCTTGTGATTTGGAAGGCTTGAAGTCATCAGTTCCAAAACTAGACCTTCTGATCTAAGTGTCTGGGGTAAACACGAATAAATCATTTCAGTCTTTTGGAGAGAGTTGCAAGGCAATATTTGTCATCCTTCTTGAGCGTTGCAGAGAACAGTCTGACTAACGGAATAACAGAATAACAGAGTTGGAAGGGACCTTGGAGGTCTTCTAGTCCAACCCCCTGCTCAGGCAGGAAACCCTATACCATTTCAGACAAATGGTTGTCCAGTCTCTTCTTAAAAACTTCCAGTGTTGGAGCACCCACCGCTTCTGGAGGCAAGCAGTTCCACTGGTTAATTGTTCTCACTGTCAGTCTACATACATACAAACATCAGCTCTCAGTGTACGGAAAACAACAAAGTGATAAATCATAAGACACCAATAGGAGAAGGTAGTCAATATCCTTAGGCATAAGACAATGCTGTAGGAATTAGATGTTTAGCAGAGTGATGGCATGGGAGGAAAAACTCTCTTTGTGTCTAGTTGTTTTGGGTCTAGTTGAAGTTGCCACAGTTGAGCAACCCTGCCCTAAACTTTGAAGGCCAAAATCCCATAGGATGCATTCAAAGTCGCAACTCATCTGTAATCAATAATCCTCAATTAAGACGTTTTCACATTCCGCTCCTTTAATTAGCTTCCTGCACCCTGAGCAGCTTCTGACCTGCCTTCCTTTTCAAAGCCAGCAGTCGGGTGATGCCTCAAGAAGACGCAGAGAACCACAGAGGAATGCAAGGCGAGGAGGCGCCCCGGGGAGGGGTGGGAAGTGGAAAATTTTCTCCAGCTTTATATATATATATTTTTTGCAGCAGCCAGCTTTTCCGTTTGCAAACCAAAAAAAAAAAAATATATGCTTGGCTTCCAGAATGAATATGAAACCACAGTGCTAAGGTAGTGGATCCATCAAAGTGAACCGTTTCTCACTTTGAGAATAACTCAGATTTTAAATCTGAGTTATTTTAAGAATAACTCAGCTGGGTTAGAAGGTCCACTTCCAACTCTGTTATTCTGTATTCTAAGTGTACTGAGGGAAGCAAATATTTACGTTAGGGTATCCAAGATGTTTCTTTGGGCTCATAAAATTCTGTACCTACATAAATGCAGCACAAAAACGGTGCCGGGGCATAAGCTAGCACTGTTATTCTGTGCTCATCAGATAAGGTGGATTCAGACTTAGGACCCCGTGATTGGCTTAAATGACCTGGGTGACTCATTTAACAATTGTTGTAAAAGCAGTTGTAACACTGAGTCCGTTCCTGTGGTGACACCACTGCAATGACTTACCACCAAAATTCTGGGCTCAAATGTGGCCGTAAATTAAGGGCGATCTGGATCGCATTGCCAGGGAACAAACTTAAAGAAACTCTTGTTTGAGATTTGGAGACGGATGCAAAAACTACTTTTTATGCAAGGTGGAAAAAAAAAATCAAAAGTGCAAAACTGACAAAAACCAGCTGTTCCCCAGGGAATAGAGCTTCTTCGTTGTGGTAAGAGTGGTTTCTGTTTTAATCTTGCATTGTGTTGGGTTCGGGTGTTTGGGGAAGCTGCTTTTGAGCCTGATCAGACAGAACAGCCTGCGTATTGCAGCACAACCCTCAGATGTGACCTCTCCGTGGCAGATTTTCAAAATAGGTTTTATTTTTTTTTTAAAAAAGCTGGCATGAAGCTTGGGCAGTTAGAACAGACAAGCAAAATACGCTCTCAAGTACTCAGGAAAACACCACATGGCATTCAATGCAAAATGCTGATCCTTATTGCAGCACAACAAACAAACAAACAAACAAACAAACCACAACTAACATTGGCAACCCGTTTGCTTTTCACAAAGGAGATGAATATCACCGTTGGGATGGTGATAGGGCACTTTTGAGGGGGGGGGCTTATAAAATGAGACAGGCTGCATTTACTGCGGTCATTTGCTGCAGGGAAAAAAAATGTGATTGAATCCTTTCATGTTTTTATTTGCTTAAAAGGAAATGCGATGCTTTTCCAGGGCAACAGAATCATGATGGGAACATATGATTGGGCCATTATACCTTTTTTTTTTTTTTTGCCAGTTTCACCTAAAGAAACCCTTAACTTTAGGAATTTATAACTGCTATCAGTCTACATGCCCACGTATACCGTTAGCAACTAATAGCATAAGCAGATAAAAGCTAAATGACATTTAAAAGAAAAGTACTCACAGTCTACAATGAGGCCTGGGGCGTGTTTAAAATCGTAAGGACCCCAAAGTAATGCTAAAATTCTTTTATTGTAAATTTGTATATGTATATTTTTACTATTGTTCTGAAACGCCAATGGTCAACACGGAAACTCAAGACAGATTACATGGCCTGGAAGGATAATATCCTATTTAAAATATCTGTACCACTGGGATGTAAAGATCACAGTGGCCCCCGGATGCTGCGACCGTCATAAATGTGACTTGGTTGCCATGTATCTAAAATCTGATCATGTGATCACAGGCATGTTGCAAGGGTTCAGTGCTTTTTTCAAACGGTCACTAAATGGACTGTTGAAAGGCGAGGGCTACCTGTAGGTCCAGGATGGTCACAGAAACAGAGAGGAAAAGGAAGAATAAATTTCCAGGATCCATGCCCCATTCCTACGAATGCGGGCGCTCTGATGAGACTCTTTTTAATTTAAACACGAAACACAAAACATCAATCTTGAACCTGGAAATAGAATTTATATAAATTGCCTGCAGCAAGGAAGGCGGAGCCAGCACTTCTCAACGTTTAAGAGGCGTGGACTTCCAACTCCCAGAATTCCCCAGCCAGCATCGCGATGCTGGCTGGGGAATTCTGGGAGTTGGAAGTCCACGCCTCTTAAACGTTGACCCGGTTGAGGAACACTGGCCTAGTCTATATATTTCTAAATAAACTTTCTCTTTTTTTGGGAATATGGCCCATAACTCTACTGTCTTCATTTAGACTTCTTCAGAAATATACTGGACATTTTTCCTCCCGGCGTACAGACTTATGGTGTGACTTCATCTGCTTTAAAAATATCCCCTTCTCTTTTCTTTTCAGCTCCTGCGGGGCCCACCGCCCTCCCTCAAAATGCTCCCCCATAACATGACCTGGATGAACTACCCAAGCCTGAGCAAAGATCCCTCCACCAACTTTAAAGAGATTATATTTGTCCAACAAGTCATCTCGAGGTTCATGCACGTCTACATCGCTTTCTTTGTGCCAACGGGTTTATTAGCCGGCACGGCTATCCTGGGCATTTGCATCCAGAATTATCGGAGCCACATCCTGGACAAATTAGACATCCTGTTTTTTTCCCAGACGGTCAGCAATGTCTTCCTCATCCTTTTATCGCTCACCATCGCCGTGCGGCCGGCTTATCTCCAAGTGTCCTACCTGGCCTGTGGAACGCTCTCGTTCTTTTTCAACCTGGGTTACTTCTCTTCTCAGTTCCTGCTCCTCGCAATCATTCTCAGCCTTTGGCTTAGCAGACGCCCACCCCCAAATGCTCTGATCGGCAAGGCGCACCAGAGCCCAAAGGTGTGTGTCGGTTTTGTCCTGGTGTGCGGTTTCTGCGCCGCCTTGATACTGAGCGCCCTGCTGGGGATCGAAAATTACCAGGAAGAAACGGCCTGCCAGCTGGATCCCTTGTTTGCCTGGCCCGAATATGAGATCATTAAATTTACCTTGGGGTTCTGCGCACCGTCGCTGGCGGAGCTGCTGTTCTCCATCCTAGCATTTGTGAAAGAGACTCAGGCAGGCAGATATTCCTCCAGGAAAAACAGCCAGCCCCGTTTGCCAGTTCTGGCCATCACGGCAAGCATGCTGGCGTGCCGCCTGTTTTATAACATCCTGATCTTGGCCAGGACCGGCTTGAAGATCAAGGGAGAGGCAGGGACCGCTCGGAACGAGCTGATCATGAATATAGCCGAGGTGGTTTTGTTCTGCGAAAGCTGCACTAGTCTGGTGATCCTTCTCTTCCTGCACCCCCCTTACAGGGCCACCCTGCTGAATACCCTTAAAAACCTCACAAGGAGTTGCAGGAGGAGACGGGGTGGCAATCGGGCCCTTGAAATTCAAGAAAACCAAACTGGACTTTGTGAAATGCGCTGAGGCGACGGGCCAAAATATTCAGCCTTTTGCAGAACTGCGCCTCCGTCGACGTCAAGAAAAACAGAAACTGGATGTTCTCCTTGTTCGTCAGCTGCGCGGGGAAAAGATGGATGTTTTTCTCAAGGGGGGGGCATTTGGAGGACTACCATCCCCATAACTCTGCCCATGTCTCGTTACAGGCTGGTGTTTTGTTCCTACAGGCCTGATCGATGGACAGCAGGCTGTGCAATTATGTGAACAAACAGGACTTTGGAAGAAAAAACTGCCCTCGTTTCATTTCTGTGTAATCAGGGGTTGTTTTTTTGGGGGGGGGTGGCATGTGAGTTTTTGAAGTTTACAGAAGGGCTGTTTTCAGGATCAATGAGGATCAATAAGGAAAGGTGAGCCTCAGAAAGAGAAAGGTGATTTCCTAAAAGTGACCACTTCTTTTAAAATCTTGCGACTGAGAAGGGTCAACTGCCATCAGGAACTCTAGATTCCCCCAGCCCATTAAAAACAGCCCTTTTTCCTTTATTCAGTGACTATTGATAATTTTGTTTAAATAAGTAAATACAGGTAGTTCTCGACTTTACAGCCATTCATTTAGTTCAAAATTACAACGGCGTTGAAAAAAAGTGACTTGTGACCGTTTTTCACACTTAACGACGGTTGCGGCACCCCCAGGGTCACGTGATCAAAATTCAGACCGTTGGCAACTGACTCATATTTATGACGGTCGCAGTGCAACCTTCTGACCAAAAAAATCAAGGGAGAAACCAGATTTACTTAACAACCATGGTGTGAGCTTAACAGCTGCAGTGATTCACTTAACAAGATGTGGCAAGAAAACTCGCTTCACAAATGGTCTCACTTAGCAGCATAAATTCTGGGCTCCGTTGCCGTCGTACGTCGAGCGCTGCCCGGAAATAAGTCTACGGCAGCCTGTGAAAGCATCCAGCTTTTGAAATCTGAACGGGCCATCCTCGAAAAGACGTTGCAGCTTGGATGAGGTTTGGAGTCAAAGAGCGTTGGAAAAGGAGCTAAAACTTAACCACACACTGCAAAAGGACACAGCACAAGGCAAACAGCTCGACAACTAGAAAATGTGGACTGCGGGTGTCAACGGCAAAGGAAGAATCTTGTTTGCAGAGTGACAGGAGGAAAGAAATCGCAGGTCTCCCTCGGGCTTGGAAATTCCGTTCTCCGGTTGATGAGAACAGGCTGAGATGCTGAATTGCTAAATTCTAGCCACAGGCTTGAGTGATGGGAGGAAGAGGAGATGGAATAAGCGACGGAGAAAGGACGAGGCCCCAGTAAAGGTGCCTAGGACCCCCTGATGGCCCTTCAGGTGTTTAAAAAACTGGATGGGAAACAAGAAATTACGCCAAGACTTATGGATAGAAAAACCCAAAGATGATAAGGACGACCGCTCTTTCCTTTAATAAAGCAGGGCTCTCCAAACTGGGCAACTTTTAAGACTTGCGGACTTCAACTCCCAGAATTCCCCAGCCAGCACGTACACAGCTGAAAATTCAACCACAGAATAAAGGGATCAAAACTGTTCTTTTTTTTTTTTTTTACTGCAAATAAACCCTGGCTTCTATTTTTTCTTTCTCGCTTCTCTCCCTCCACTATGTACCTTAAATAGTTCAGTAAATATTACAGATCCAGTTGACACAGTCCTTAGTGCCAATCTGCCTACTATTAGAAAACACACTCACTCACACACACACACAGAATTCTCTCCTCCCCATGGAAAGAAAAAAAAATAAAATTTGAATTTTGGTTGCAAAAAAAGAGAGGAAAAGAGTCAGAATGAATCCTTTAAATTCCTAACCCTATTAGGACTCTGGAGGGACCAATGCTTCTTTAAACATTGGCTTTTCCACGAATTCTTTTTTGCTTGACATCTTTCCTTCGTCCCAGCTAAAATGCAATCCAAATAAATGCAAAAAGCCATCAATTCTCATGCAAGGGACGATCTTAGGTCTGGGGTGTAGTATGTGTGCAGGCCAGGAGGGGGCCTGGAGTGCTAAAAGCCCATCAGAAAAATCTTAATTTGTTCAATTAGCAAAATCCTGCCTCTACTTCGGAGATGTGGTGATGATTCAGGCAACTAGCAAGGCAAAGATATGCGAGGGAGGTGTTGTTCCCTGGTTCAAATTTCTGATATGCATAAAATAAAGATTAAGGAAAATTAACAGGGCAGGAATTAATACACTTTTGTTACCTTAGGATCCCATTTAGATTTAAGCTTCTGCCTGGCTTCTGCTTTGCTCTTCGTTGACCAACAAATGGCAAACAACGGGTTTCTGTGCATGCCAATACGACATGATTTTTTTTAGCAAGCATTAACAGGGTGTTAGAAACTTGGCGTTCACATATTTGTTTCGAGAAGGAGGAGGAGGAGGAGGAGGAGAAGGAGGAGAAGGAGAAGGAGAAAGAGAAGGAGAAAGAGAAGGAGAAGGAGAAGGAGAAGGAGAAAGAGAGCCTACAATTCAGCTTATTTTTCCTCCTGGGGCAATTAAGGAAATGCAATTTAACCCATGAGCTAAATTGAAAAAAAAAATCCCTCATAAGATGAGTGAGAATTACTAGACTAAGTACAGAGATAGCACACTGAGCTCACATTATCCCTTTACCTGGAGCCTCTGTCCTTTTAATATCCCATTTTTCCTGCAGATGTCTGGACCATAAATATCTGGGCAGCCAGGGCTTAAATTTCAGTGGGCCTGGAGATCAGGAAAGCAAGCCAGCTCTTGTGTTCCACGCCCATCACTATTGCCAATTAGATGTCACTTTATATTGTAAAGCCCCATCAAATATTAGTAAAAAGAAGCATGGGGAAAACTTTATTTTCTAACCAAAAACAATGTATGCCTTTAATATGCCTTAATTTTTGTCTTCTTAAAGGACTTTATTAGAAAGTAAAATGAG
Organism: Protobothrops mucrosquamatus; assembly: GCF_001527695.2. Taxonomy (NCBI): domain Eukaryota; kingdom Metazoa; phylum Chordata; class Lepidosauria; order Squamata; family Viperidae; genus Protobothrops; species Protobothrops mucrosquamatus. The sequence goes on along the minus strand of NW_015386932.1, from coordinate 36,830 downwards.
TTACAGGCAGTCCTCAACTTATGATCAAAAATGAGCACAAAATTTCCACTGCTAAGCCAGACAGCTAAGTGAGTGTTGCTCCACTTTACGACCTTTCTTGCCACAGCTATTAAGGTCATCCCTGCAGCTGTGAAGTTAATAACCTGGTTGTTAAGTGATTCTGGCTTCCCCATTGACTTTGTTCGCCAGACGGTCCCAAAAGGGGATCACATGATCCCGGGACACTGCAATGGTCGTAAACATGAGTCAGTTGCCAAGTGTCTGAATTTTGATCACGTGACCACGGGGATGCTGTTACAGTTGTAAGTGTGAAAGATATGAAAGAGGTATGAAAGAGGTGGATATTTCAGTGTCCCTAAATGATGGTTTTTGAAGTCCTTGTGAAGCTTCTCAACAATCTCAACAACACAATCTCAACAAGAATAAAATTTAACAGTACAAGCTGTACTGAATATCAGGTCCTTTCCATTACTAATTTTTCTTCTACGACGGGTAGCAAGCCAAAATATTTTGGATGTGGCCACGGTTCAACTAGGATAGAAGTTCAGGTCCAACCTGCCAAGACAGTGTGTTGTAGAGTTATGTCCAGAATATTAAAAAAAATCCCACAGCTTTCAGAGGGAAGCATTTTGTAGCAGGCCGGGGAGCAGGGAAAGGATTTAAAAAAAAAACCAAAACAGGAATCTTCACACCACAGAATGGGGAACACTTAGCTTCCTTCATAATGGATACATATAATGGAAACTATACAGTGTTTTAATCAAAATAAACCCTCTTGAGGCACCTTAAAAGACTAACAAATGTAACATTGTGTAAGCTTTCATAGATCTTGGTCAACAAAAACTGACACAATATACAACATTCGTTGTATATATGGCTACTTCTCTGAAATCTGCATTAACGAACCAGGGGGTGCCCAAGCTTGGCCCCTTTAAGGCTGGTGGACTACAATTCCCAGAATTCCCTAGCCAGCATCGGTTGGGGAATTCTGGGAGTGGTAGTCCACCAGTCTTAAAGGGGCCAAGCTTGGATACCCGACACCCGAGTTAGACTATATAGCCAGAGGATGAAAAATTTAATTTTAAAAATTTAATTGAAGCCTAAAGGGGGGAGATGGAAGGGGAGTGGGCTTCGTCCACAGATTTGGTAAATGTTGTCGTTCCTTAGGCCAGTGGCTCTCAACCTTTTCTTCCCCACAGGCCCCCTTTAAATACCTTTTGTGGACATGGACCAAGGCCACGGACCCCCAAGTCTTAGCTCAAGATTTAAATCAGGGGTAGTCAACCTTGGCTCTTTTATGACTCGTGGACTTCAGCTCCCAGAATTCCTGAGCCAGCACAGAGTTGAAGTCCACGAGTCATAAAAGAGCCAAGGTTGACTACCCCTGATTTAAATCATAACATTTTTTTAAGGTCTTCACAGACACCCCCTCCCCCATGACGACATCATGGACCCCCCAGGACTCCATGGACCACAGGTTGAGAACCACCGTCTTAAGACTAAAAAAACTCACTTTTAAAACAGAGAAAAGAAGAAAGGTAACTCTGAAGGATGCTGAGGCTTCCAATGGCATCTTCTATCATCCTTCCAAATGGTGCATTAGAATACGGGGTGCTTTTTCCCTCCCTCCCCCTTCCAAATCCTTCATCTGACTCTTGCTTACGAATCTGGAGATAAGAAATGCCAACGACAGCTTAAGGGGCAAGACCTACCCAGGGGGATTTGGGTCTTTTTCTTTTAGCACCCCAAAGCTTCCCTTCCTTTTTGCACCCCAAGTTGCTTTTATAAGTCCCTTCAATTTTAGAGGCAGTTTGCAAAGAGGGGTGCAGTCCAGTTCAGTCAACGTAGGAGAGACAGCTTGCAAAAACAAAACAAGACCAGAAAGCCAGAAGAGGGCTTCTTTCTGGGGATAGCCCAGATGTGTGCAACCTTCATGGAACTCCAGAAGTGGTGCCATTCTGGATCCTCACCTGAGCTTCTACCTGTGCATGAACGGGATCCTAGATGATAGACCCCTAGGGTTGGAAGGGACCTCGGAGGTCTTCTAGTCCAACCCCTGCTCAAAGTAGACCTTGTACCATCCCGGTCAAATGGTTTCTCCAGTCTGCTTTTGAAAGCTTCCAGCGATGGAGCACTCACAACTCATCCCACGGATTAAATGTCCTCAGTGTTAGAAAAGTTCTCCTTACTTCTAGCTTGAGTTGGGTCCCGATGGGAAGACCTCCCATCACTAAAATTCTCACTGCCTTCCTGAGAAAGCTGAATTACTGAGCTGAAGGGGGGGGGGAGAGAGAGAGAGAGAGACCGACAGGGCACAGTGAGAACGGAGCATCATTGTCTCCAGAGGGAGCACGAGAGAGAGATCCGTGCGCTGAGCCGGTGGCGTTACAGACTTGGCTGTCATTCCATTCAGAAAGCAGGAATCAGCCCAGCTGCTCAACCCTCCTTTTCCCACAGCTGGTGGATCGATCCCGTTCGAGCAGCCACCAGGTGGGGGTCATGCCGGCAGAGAAAGCCTCCATCCACCTGCTGCATCAGGATTTAGAAGGGGGGCCACCGGGACATGGAAGGATGGGTTTTTGAAAAGGCTGAAAAAGAACACCTGAGAAGGTCTTTCAAATGCGACGGAAACATGCTGGCGATCCAGAAGAGAAACTGGATGCACCAAGAAAGGTAGGACGATCTTATTGGACTTGCTAATTTTCAGGGATTTGATCGGCTTTCTTCCTATCTCATTTTCATCTCATTTTTTTTTTGCTCAGCGTATCTTAAAGTGAGGTTTACTTAGTTAGTAGAGTCGGTGTAATGGCATCTGGCTTTATCTTTCTATTTAAATAGGCATTCGGGGGGGAAAAAAGAAGGAAAAGTGAGAGGGGGGAAGGCAAACAATTCTTGAAATGAGCCTAAAAATCAGATAACTCGTTCAGCGGGTGAGAAGAAAAAAAAAAAAAAAAACTAGCTGGCAGAAACGGAGTTAAATTTCAACAGGATCTTTTTTTTTTTTAAGTTGGAGACAAAAGGCAGAAGCGAGAACATCTATAAAGTCTTTTTTTTTATTGGTAGGATTTAATGTCAGATATTAATCTGTTGCCATAAACTATTTTAGCACTCTGAAGCATTTTTTTTTTAAAAAAAACCATGTAATTCCATTTCTAGCTGACCCATACCTCTGCATACCCCGGTATCATCTGAATAACATTAATTTCAATTACTTGACTGTAGAGATGCTGCCCTTAAATATAAACCAGCCTACCGGTAGTTGGAAGGAACCCAGCACTGGATCAGCTAATATTTATGGATGTCCAGCTGTGTACAATAAAGGCAAAAATAAATGAACCTAAGGACAGCTGAAAGTAAAGAACACGACTGAAATATTGTAGTGTTTTTGCACATCTTGTGCATAAACGGATTGTCACCAAAGCAGCATTATTTCAAGTATTTTTTTCTAAAAAAAAAACCAGCATGCACTTTAGTCTACTTCGGGGTTGTTTATAAAAAAGGATTTATCGTACTCTTTCAGGAATAAAGCTTTTTTTAAAAAAAAGCAGGTTAAAATACAGATGTACTATGCTTCAACCCTTTGTCGGTAAATCAAACTTTTATAAGGTTTTCATACTTTTGAAAGAACGCCATATCAAAAAACTGGGTCTCTGACAGCTCCACAGTCATTCAGACATTACAGTATTTAGGTAAGGAAGTTATTTTTTGTTCTTGAAATTAAACAGAACAAAACCTCGTAAAGCTACTTTCTGCACGCCATTATATAGAAGAACTGACTTATAACTGACAAGCAAGACATCAGAACCGCAAACAATATCCTACCATCTATTAACTTTGGAGGAACACGGTTAGACAGTCCATCCACAAGTCCTAGTCGTATTTAATTAAACCAGGATATCGCCGTATCTCAGACGCATCTAGGACAAACAGAATCCACCACGTAAAACCATCTTCTCTTCCTTTGAAAATGCCGTTTTCGCTGACAAAAATATATATAAAAAGCAGAGCAGATTCACGGTGAAGGGGAAAAAAAGTAAAAAAAAACCAGGAAAATCCCTTTTTGTCCTCCCTCTGATCTGTAAAATTTTACCCCCTTTGCAGCCACAGCAAGGAGATAATAGGGGCTGTTAACAGTTAATTGTCTATAAGAAGAAAGAACTCAATTCAGCAGAAAGCCGATCTCTTGTTTCTCCTCAAATCTGCTTCATTTCTGATTTTTATCCTTTTCTCGAAAATGCAACCCCTAAGAGGCACTTTTCATCTCGGCACTAAATGGATCTCAGCTGTCAAAAGCTGCTTGTTTGTTTAACGCTCTCTGCACTCCCCGGCATGTGTGACTCCTCTAACTAAACCCCCCCAAAGACAATACCCTGAGTTTACAGGAGCAGACGCCAATGTCGCTCTCGTGTGGCTACATCGTTGGAGGCTTTCAATTCTGCAGAAAGGAGATTAATTTTCTTTTTCATTAATTGCAGGTCTAGCCTTCGCTGCGGGCTAAACAGGAGGAGACAGTCCTAGATGGGTCTGCATCTCTCAAACCATGAACAAGTCTTCCACGGAAGCAAAATGCACACACATCCCAAACCGCCTCTATGGCTATTAGAAAGCTCCTTTGTTACAGAAGATCAATTCGCAAGCACTCTTCCTACTGAGGACTAGCATCTTTCTAATGTTCTCCAAGAAGTTCTGAATATTCTAACTGATTCGGCCCTCGGAGGCTACAATCATGATCTCGGCCGGTCTCTTTGGAACCACGGCCCATCTGAACAGCCTGGCGCAGAAATCCAGGTTTATCTATTTCGCAGAGAATCACACCACGGAAATTTACACGGGATCCGCCTCTCCGGCGCTTTGTAACGGCACCTACTTTGAACTCAACGGATCCCGTTTTTGCAACGAGACTCGGGCTTTCTCCCTCGTGGACAAATCGGAGCAGCAGCAGTACGTGATAGGTCTTTTCCTCTCGTGCCTTTACACGGTATTCCTCTTTCCCATCGGCTTTGTGGGGAACATCCTGATCTTGGTGGTGAACATCAGTTTCCGCGAGAAGATGACCATCCCCGACCTCTACTTCATTAACCTGGCGGCGGCCGACCTCATCCTGGTGGTAGACTCCCTCATCGAAGTGTTTAACCTGGACGAGAAATACTACGACATTACCGTCCTCTGCACCTTCATGTCCTTGTTTCTGCAAATCAACATGTACAGCAGCATCTTCTTCCTCACCTGGATGAGCTTCGACAGGTACATCGCCCTGGCCAAAGTCATGAAGTCCAACATCTTCCGCACCATGGAGCACGCCAGGCTCAGTTGCGGCCTCATCTGGCTGGGCTCCATCTCGGCGGCCTTGGTGCCCTTCACGGCCGTCCACCTGCAACACTCGGGGGAGATACACTTCTGCTTCGCGGACGTGGCGGAAATCCAGTGGTTAGAAATCACGGTGGGCTTTATCATCCCGTTCGCCATCATCGGCCTCTGCTATTCGTTGATTGCCCGGGTGCTGATCAGCGCCCACAAACACCGAAGCTTGCGCCTTCGCCGTCAGAAAGCCCTGCGCATGATTTTCGTGGTGGTCCTGGTCTTCTTCATTTGCTGGCTGCCGGAAAACGTCTTTATTAGCGTGCAGCTTCTCCAGAAGACCGGAGAGTCTTCCTCCAAAGGCCGGTCTTTCAGACATAACTACCCCTTAACGGGGCATATAGTAAACCTTGCCGCCTTCTCCAACAGCTGTTTGAACCCGCTGATCTACAGTTTCCTAGGCGAGACTTTCAGGGACAAACTGAAGCTGTACATTGAGCAAAAGACCAAAGTCTCCATCTTGAACCGTCTTTGCCACGCGACCCTGAAATCGGTCATTTCTGACAGTACTGAACAATCGGAGGTTTAGGCTAGCCTGTAGCACGAACAGACTCTGCTCCTTCCTGCTTCTTACTAACAGAAAAAGTGCGCGTTTTGCCCTGTTCACCGTGTTTTTATAAGAACGTGTAAAACGTGATGTGGTACTTGGGACTGCTTTAATTACGGAGGAGAATAAAAGCCTCGCCCGAAGGTCAGTTGCATTTATATAGGCAAGGAGTCCGACAATTACTCGTGGAAAAATGTAACTATAATACAATTCTTGAATATTGTTACCTACCTGATCTATGTTAGATGCCCTAGAAAATATAATAAAACTGCAGCGACACTGGGAAAAATTCAATAGAAGGTATTGATAGAAGGATGCAAACAAGTCAGTGGTTTTCCATTCTTATACATCATCTTGCAAACTCAGTTAAGGAAACAGCTATCGTGTTCACCACATGATTCGATCTGAGACAGATGTATTCTGTGACATAAACTGAATTAAAGGGACCAGAAAAGCTTCCAGGTTTAGAGTAGAGTCCTCCCCTGCAGTTATTTTTAGAACGGGTTAGCCAATGTGTTTTGGATTTCAATGCTCCTTTCTGGATGTGAATCAGTTTGTAAACTAAGATAACTGTTTCTGACACGCATCAAGGCATCCATAGGTATCCCAATACACGTGACATTTCCTGGTTTAGTAGCTGTGTTGTAAGTAGAGGGGGGACAGATGGACCTGAAACACATTTTGGATCTACACATGGAGGTTTATAATTGACATTCCAGAGGGGATACACAGAACACAGAGTAATAGATTTGGATAGGACCCTGGAGGTCATCTAGTCCAACCCCCTGCTCAGGCGGGAAACTCTATACCATTTCAGACAAATGGTTGTCCAATCTCTTCTTAAAAGCCTCCAGTGATGGAGCACCCACAATTTCTGGAGGCAATGAGTTCCACTGGTTGATTGCCCTCACCCTGTGAACAAGCTCACAGACCAAAAGGCCAGTACCACATCCGGCTTCCTCTAAGATATTTTAAAGTATTCGTTACACAAGCATTAGGAATCCACCAGATTCTGATGTAGCAAATGCATATTTGAACTGCTTCCTTCTGGCTACTCTGTTGAAGAGCTGGAATTTAGGAGAAAAGGGAATCTTAGTGGATCCTTGTTTAAAACACTCAACTGGTTCCTTCAACATCCTCTTATTTGTCACTGAGGGACTGCAAGGATATAATTTGGATATCCGAACAAAGTATGATCATTTATTAAACAGCTGCTATTTCGTGCAAGGAAGACACTGAGATAAAGCTGGTCTGAAAATCTTAGGAAAAGGTTTACAAAAAAGAACTAAATATTTGGTGCAGAATTAGAGTCACTTGGGTTACATGTGTGTCAGCTGTTATGAACCACTCTTTCATAGGTGTTTTTTTTAATACTCAGCATTTACTCATAGACCTCACACACACTTTTAAATTCACAGCCTCTACTTTAGAATCAGCTCTGAGCTCGCATTGCCTCGAACGAAGAGATCATCAACCATCTAACCTCATCTTTAGATGAAAAGCGAAAAGTCAACGTCGGTGAGAGGCTACTGTTCCCCCCTCCCCCATTCTTTGAACTTCATCGGTCATATGGATAGCAATATAAGGAAATGTCAAAGATTTAAACACTCTAAAATGCTGCATTAAAGAATCTTTTTGTGTGTGTGGCTTCTGTTAGTGTTTTACGGCTGGATCCGGGTCAAATTAAACAGGCTCCCAATGAAATCAGATGGAACGTCAGCTATGATTTCAATCCTGTTGCCATTTCGATGGGATTTAAGTGCAACTCGAGTAACTTTGCCTGGATCAAGCATAAAGCAACCTCTTTCTTGTCTTTGGTGAGAAAGTTTTGGACAAAGAGGAACAGAGAGATGCCTTCAGTCAGCCTGGCCTGGCAGCTTTCCAGCGCTGCAATGAATAAAATGTTAAACCAACTGCATGCTCTCGTTTCTACTTGCAGTTATCTAACTGAGCAAATCTGTTGGTAGAGCTATGGGGAACAGTCAAGAGTCCAGTGTGTGTCGGCCACAGGGTGGGCTGATCACGAGAGAATAACAAAAATCCAACCATCTGACAAGGGACGCCGGATCCCCTTTTAGTCACCTTAAAAACTTCCCTCCGTGGGGATGTTAATATGAAAGACATAAAGTCGTTGCAGCATTGCGAAAAGGCAGTGAGCAGCACCCACATTCTGGAAAAATCACACAGCGAGGAAGTAACCCATGAGAAAAAAAATCTGTCCACGGAAGGAATTATGAGAAGTCTGGCATGTGGGATGTCATTCCAAATGACCAGGGAAGCAACTCGCTTCAAACATGCCTTCAATCAAGCAGAGTAGAGCTGGAAGGGACCTTGGAGGTCTTCTAGTCCAACCCCCTGCTCAAGCAGGAGACCCTATAACATTTCAGACAGGTGGCTGTCCAGTCTCTTCTTGAAAACCTCCAGTGATGGAGCACCCACAACTTCTGAAGGCAAGCTGTTCCACTGATTAATTGTTCTCACTGTCAGGAAAGATACTGGCCTATTAATTAATTGCCTTTTTAATATTCCAAGGCCACTGACCAGCAGGACCACTAGTTACTGTCTGAGGAGCTGGAGTTAACAACTCAACATAAGCTCCTTGTGCACAGCGATGCCCTGTCACGGAGAGCTGAGCTACCTCCAGTCCCCAAGTCTCCCTAAGCACCCTCCCTTAACTGGCAGATTCAAATTTGATGACAATACAAGCTTTTATTTTACACTTCATTTCTCTCCCTTTTCCTCACTCAGGGATATGGCAATACCAAAGGCTAAGAATAAACATGGGTTTGCTGATTGAAGCGCTCCTGGTTGCCAGCTCTGTTTTGTTCTCAGGCAACACAGGTTATCGCCTTTATCTCATGGTGGCTGCTGTGATCTTCGTTAACAAAGTGTTATTGCAAAGCTTGTAGAAATATTACAGGGTGATAAAATGAAGCAGCCCATGCCCAAGCTCCACAGAGCTGTGGAGTTTTGAAAATGGAATTAGTGTAACTGCACTTTGAACCATGCCATGGCTAATTCAGAAACACATCCCAGTTCTTTAACACAACCAAGAATTGTGAGCTTAGAGATGCTTGCATTAGTAGCAAAGAGCAGAGAAATTATTGACATTTATTTGTGCTGCTTAACAAAAAGGAAAAGGATCTGGGCTAAAAGCAATTAAGATAAAGATATGACCAGTGATCGTATTTCATTACAGTAGATCACTAGAATATCCCTTGGCATTCCTGATTTATTAGCATGGGAAGCCGGATTCTTTGGAAATCTTAGGGAATATTTTCTTTTGTGGGTCACAAATCACAGAGTTGAAAAGAGTGGCTTGAAAATCACACACAGGGCCGTTGCAGCATCCCTGTGGTCACGTGATCAAAATGCGGATGCTTGGCAACTGAATTGTACTTATGACGGTGGCAGTGTGCCGGGATCAGGTGATTGATCCCCTTTTGTAACCTTCTGAGAAACAAAGTCAATGAGGAAGCCAGATTCTCTTAACACTAACTTAGCAACTGCAGGGATTCACTTAACAAGACAGGTCACAAAATGGGGCACGACTCGCTTAGTGGCCTCACTCAGAAACAGACACTTTGGGCTCAGCGGTGGGCATAAGCCGAGGACTACCTAAACATGCGAAATGGAAACCAATATTCCTTTTTACCAATCCACATTTTGAACCGTCTGATTTAAGCAATGGCAACCCAACCCAGCGTCTACTGCATCCAGGACGTGGTGGTGGGATCTGCTGGTGAAGCCTAAATTCCTAACCTTTTGAGACTCTGCCAAATAGGACGCAAAATATTGTGTTTATATCAGGAACAGTAGGAGATGTAAGCCTTTCGCCTGGGAAAACCATTTTCAAAGTAGGAACTTGTTTTCCCAGCTGTGAATATGCCTTCCTGGGAAATTTGCTCAGTCCATTACAAAAATATTCAAAGGAATGCAAGATTATTCGGCCTTATCTCTGCATATAAAATATTTCAAACAAAACTTTCCGTGTTTTCCATACTTCGTGGTCACCGCGCAAGAGTGAATTAAGCTAGAAGCAGGGCAGCGAAAGTAAACCGGTAGTCCCTGCACGTAGCAAATAAATTCTACTCTGTTACAGTTAAGTTAGGCATAAAAAGAAAGGGTCCTCGCCTCTCTAATATTTTCAAGATATTGTTTTGTTTTCCAGAAACAAACAAGCTTTGCTTGTTTTAAAGCACCCATTTATGCTGCGGGAAGGTTGGTAAGTTACCCGAGATAAACCAGGTTGTGACATATGAAGATATGAATCTATTCTGGTTTCCTAGCTTGTCCTGATCATCTGAGCATTACAGAACACCAGACAGCCCAAATTCTGACTAGGCAAGGCCTCTGGTTTGAAACTGGTCAGCAAATCCCAGCTCATTAGATTAACATTACACACCTAGTCAACGTCAGGAACGACAAAATCCTCAGCTGAAGAGAAAAAAAATGAGAAACTTAAAACCGTAAACTTTATGCTGACAGGCAGTAGAGTCAACATAATCCCGAGTTCCATTTCTTACAAAACACTTCAATCTCACTCTGATGCAGCTTTGCACCAAATCAAGTTCAAAGTTTGCACTTTAACAGAAGTTCTCAGGCAGACCCAGTTGTGCACCTTTCAGCGAAACACAGCAACAAATCGGAGAAATCCTTCCCCACATTAACAAGTACATTATACCGTTATACCTAGCTTTAAAATCAAACTAGAAGGCTGTGAGGTATTTTGGCCATCAAGCAAGAACAGAGAAACCAAAGGAGGACATTTTTTTCCCCATAAAGAGACAGGTCCTGTCACAAATCCATCTTTTAATTGATAACATACTTCAGTTGCTACAAACTGGAAGTTTTCAATGCTCTGTGCTACCAACTCTGTACCATGTGAACTTGGAAGGAACAGCATGCCAAAAGTTCACACAAACTCTTCTTTCTTTTTACTCACAGCCTGGTCCCTTTGGGGCTAGCATGGAGAAGGGACATGAGGGATTTCCTCTTGTCTCAGCAGGTCAGGTCAAAAGTAGTCAGTCGGCTCCTGCTAACAAAAGCCAGATTGTGCGGCTAAGCACAATATCTGATGGCTGGCGTATATGCTGTATGGTTAATATACAGAGAGGAGGAAAAAAATGTTCTCAAAACTGTACGAAGCTTATACTGCCTTGGGAGAACACGAAGCAAATTCACTGCAAATGTGCAGAAAATGAAATGGCCCCTTAAATGCAAATATCCCTTTTTTTTCTGCAAGCGGTCCAATGGCTAAATTAAAAGGGCTTTGATCTCAGGTATAACTGTTAGTAACACGAATATTAAATAAAGGAGCACATTTACAATAAGCAACACAGCCAAGTAAATCTACATTTGTTTGTAAGGATGCACACAGAAAAGACACACAGAAATGGCCAAATATTGTTTTGCACATGGATACCTTTAACCAATGATGGGCAAACTTGTATCCCAAACACACCTACATCTATTTCTTCTGTATGTTGGTAAATGAAGGCTAGATAAAGTATCTCTAGGCACAGGAGAAATTAGATACTATAAGAGATAACAATAATAATATGCTTAAGATGTCTGGTCTGCTCTACTTTCATCTAGCTACAAAACACTACATGCATATGTTTTATAAATGAATATGAAAGATATCAAGAACACGGGTCCTGTTTAAAAGTCTAAGACTAATAAATAGGTTTTCTTAGCATCCCAGCACTCCCCACGTTAAATTTCAGATTCTCTTCACTCAGATTAGAAAACAGAAAAATATAGACCACGTGGCAATAATCTCAACAAATTTTAAAAATTATAACATATTGTCTTGCCTATATTTTTGAACAAGTAAGACTTCACAGCTGAAAATGTGAACAAAAACACCTCTAGGATCAAAGGACTGATTCTTATTTACTCACATTTAGTTTATGTTTTTTCAGTACAGGTTCATCCTCCTCTGGTGCCGTTTGTGGCTTCGGATGCTTCGTGGATTTCTTCTTCTGTTTCATCTTCCTTTTTTCTGGTAGAAGATGCTCTTTCTTTTCTGCCTTCATCAGTCTTTCTGAGACTTACAACTCTAGAACAAATAAAAAGAAATCGTACCTGTTAAAGAGGTTTTTATCAGAACAAATCAAATCTCCCCCCCCCCGAAAATTTAACAACTTTGTACAATTATGTTATCAATGTTCTTTTCTTAACCTTTTTTTAAAAAAAATGTCTGTCTTTGAATAAAGAAAGTTTTAACTGTCTACGTGTGATGGTGGAATTGCAGATGGGCAGCCTGGAATATGTTTTCAGTTTAACCTGAGTTATATATAAGATTGTGGATAAAAAAATAAACATTCTTTTTGATAAAAAAATAAGATTCTTGATAAAAACATGACCAAAAGCGTCCACGAAAGAGACCTAAAACAAGATGGAGTGATGATATCAGCCAGTATTGAGGGCCCAACTGGCAAAAGAAAGCTGTAGATGTATTTTTTTACATTGTTTATAAATGGGCATTTAAAAATAAATATAGGGAATCTGCTTAAATACAGAGTTGCCAAATGAGACCCGAGTTTGCTTTTGGAAGCAACATTTAAATGTTGCCTTTACTTCTCAAAAGTCTCCAACTAGAATAAAACATTCCGGTGCTTGAAAGGTTGTTAAACCCTCTTTAGCCTGGGGTCTCCAGGGTCAGCCAATTTCTGCTTTTGCTTTTTTTTCTTTTAACGTAGCAAATCTTTCATTTTTGACTACAGGTAGTCCTCGGCTTACGACCACAACGGAGCCCAACATTTCTGTTGCTAAGCGAGACAGTCGCTAAGTGAGTTTTGCCCCCTTTCATGACCTTTCTCACCACCGTTTGTTAAGGGGATCACAGTGGTCGTTCAGTTACTAATACGGTCGCTAAGCGAACCCGGCTTTCCCCCCAGTGACTTTGCTTGTCAGAAGATCGCAAAAGTGGATCACGTGACCCCGGGAGACTGCGACTGTTGTAAATGTGAGTCACTTGCCAAGTGGCTGGATTTGGATCACGTGACCACGGGGACGCTGCAAATGGTCGTTAAGCGTGAAAAACAGTCCCAAATTGCTTTTTCCACCGTCGAACCGTCACTAAACGAACTTTTATAAGCCCAGGACTAATTATTCCCCCATCTGCTTGGAGAGCTCGCCCAGAGTCACCTTGTTGGAGCTGGTTGGGGCTAATGGGTGTTGTAGTTTGGGGCTTATGGGTGCTGCAGTTGGTTGAGGCTTGTGGGCATTGTCGTAGAGGATCACTGTGTGAGTTCTCCCCCTCCTCTTATACACACACACACACACACACACACACACACAAGGCGGGCCGGCCTCTAGTTTGGGCAGGGAGAAAATGGGGACTGGCCGACCCTGCGGGGTTGTTGTGAAGGGTAAGGCGAGAAACGAGGCGAAAACGGTCCGAAAGGTCAAAGTTGCCCCGCCCACCACTCGCCCTCGGAGCACGGGCGCCCACAGTCACGGCCGCCGCTACCCACCCCGGGCTCACCCCAGGCGGCCTTCCCGGCTTCGTCAGCGGCCGCTCTTCCGCCTTTTCCCGCCAGCTTCCTTCTGGCCGCCGCCGTCCCTCCCTCCTCGAGCCCCGATTGGCTGCTCGGGCGTCCCCGCGCTCTGACTGGCCGCGCCGCCCGTCCGTCTTCTCGCGACAATTCCTACGATTGGCCGCGGCCCCTTGTTAAGGCCCGCCCCCCTCCTCGACTCTTCCGGATACGCGCTCTCTCCGCACGCGGCGGAGGCGGGGCCAAGGGAATGGCCCGCGATGAACACCGATGCGGCTGCGTGAGGTGCGGCCGCGGGGGCGGAAAGCGCATGCGCAGTCCCTCTTTACTGATTGGACGAGATGCGCCGGGCTCTCCTGCCCATTCTACGCAAATCAGCCTCTGTTTAAACGAAGCATTTAAAAATGATAAGTTAAAACCATTTAAGAAGAGAAGAAGCACGAGAACCGTCATAAAAAAAAATAAAACTCATATTTTGGTGCAAAAGCAGCAACTTTTCCCTAGTTTGCTTGGTGTTAAAGGGATATTTCTCATCTTTAAAGCTGTGTGGGCTTCAATTTGCAGAATTCCCCGGCCTGCAGAGCTGCAATAAAACGTAATAAAAGTTTGCAACTTGCACTGACGTTACCTAGTTGGGTAATGCAACATTTGCAAGCGAACCTGCTCGGAGAACACCAAGGACCCCGCAATTCAACCCTGAAGTACAGAGTCTCTTCTAAATTGGGTTATATTAAATATATCTTGAGATTTTAACCGTGTGAAAAAAATACACATTTTTGATCTTAGTGTCAAAATCTCCACTATTTTATAAGTACTAAAAAAACAAAGGGAAAACCCCGCTAATCCACTATACGTATTTTTCTTCAAATGGTGTAGCTCTTTTCTCTTTGACCCCCCCCCTCCTTTCTGACTTGGGGGGGGAACCAAGTTTAAAAGAAGTTCAGCACTCCCTACATTACATCATCTTTGAGAAGACTCAGCAGCTTAAAATGGGCTGGTTTTGTTGGTGGCGACACCCTGTGGGTTATTCAAATATTGCAAATAAAACCAAGGTGGGGGGGGAGAGATTTCACTCAGCAGGGGTCTCTCATACCTGAAAAATCACTCCGTAGAGGCCGGAATAAATCCAGCAAAACAAAAGAGAGATTCCCTACTCCCATCCATGAAAACCTTGCGCTGTTTGAGCTGTTTTCAATATTCCAGTTAGTTGGAGAATTTGAGCGACTAGAAGGCTAGGTCCCGTTGCTCAAACTTGGCAATTTGGAGAATCTGCTTCGGCCATTATCCTAGGCAAGACAAGGTTCATCTAATTCATTTTCAGCAGTTCTGTGACTTAAATTCAAGCCAACTATCACAACGTAAGGAGTCCATTTAATCAGAAAATGTGCAAAAGGGTACAATAGATTTTTAAAAGCTAAAGAGGGACAGCAATATGACAGGCTTCCGTAGGTTTAGTTCCCAGCTGTAGACATCAACCTTTTGCTTTGCATCTGAAAACAAAACAACACAATTAGCTAACCAGAAGCTACAAAATAGTATTTCTTACATAGTNCACAACGTAAGGAGTCCATTTAATCAGAAAATGTGCAAAAGGGTACAATAGATTTTTAAAAGCTAAAGAGGGACAGCAATATGACAGGCTTCCGTAGGTTTAGTTCCCAGCTGTAGACATCAACCTTTTGCTTTGCATCTGAAAACAAAACAACACAATTAGCTAACCAGAAGCTACAAAATAGTATTTCTTACATAGTTCACAACAGCTATTCTCACTTATTTTCTCATTGTTTCTCATTTATTATTATTTATATAGAAGTGCTAGGATATCCGTTCAACATAAAGGATTAATTTAACTAGTTTCTCTTATGCTAAAACCTGGTCACTCAACTCCTTTGCTGTTTAGTAATCAGAGTGTATAAAAACAACCTAAGTCTAAGTAACCAGACTGAGTGAAATCTTCTGTGCCATATTACCAATATCTGACTTATTTTGAAAGATCATAAAATGTCCAGCTTAATTTCTTTTGAAATAGCTGTCACCAAGAGCCACAGAGACTTGATGGCACATAATCAAACAGACTGACCAGTTAACTTAAGCACATTCAGAAATCAATAAATGTTTTGCATTAAAGTTTCAACCTGGCACACAGGAAGCATAGGATTACTTATTAAACAGAAAAGATCAAACCTTACCCATTTTGTAGAAAAGGACAGTTGGGAGAATTATTCCTGGATTGCAGGGATCTCATTATAGCTGCACACCTGTGAGGAAGTTAATACGCGTTTAAGTGAAGGATTTTTGATGAATAGGAAAGTTTCATTATTAACTATCTGGTGTGTTTATTACTTTTATGCATTTTTTTTCATTATTCATAAACCACCTGGGACCTGTTTTTGAGGCTTCAGCAATCTATAAATAAATGTTAACTAATATTAACTAAGCTCTGCCCCTTGTTGTAATTTTCACTTCCTCATTGAAAGATATCCCGTAGCCATCCTGATAACAGATTCCTTCAATTCATCAATCAGCTGGAACGAACAAATTCCTAAAGTCTTCTCCCAGGAACCAACCATCTTTGAAAACCACCTAGATCCAATTCGGGAGATGCCCTAAAAAGATCTGTCATGTTGACTTCCCAACCCAGGAGCCTTACCCAGCTTTGGAGACAGGTGAAATCCGTCCCGGGCAGTTGTGATCTGAAGGATGCCGATGACGAAGACAAAAGTTCTGGTGACACTGGTCACAAACCAGCCTCATCATCTCTTTCTTTCTGCAGCCTCCTTTGAAGCATTCGTTGGTGAAGATCTAAACGCCAAGGAGATCCCATCAAAATCACACCAAATTGGGCTAACACACTGATATTTAGTACCCCTTGTGAGTAGTTGGCCTGCTTGGTAAATTGGAACTGCTAGTAAAGTGCAGGGCTGGATTCCACAGTTCAGAGCCAACTCCAAGTTGGCTTCCCCATAAACTGGTGTTTCTCAACCTTAACAAGTTTAAGACGCATGGACTTCAATTCCCAGAATTCCCCAGCCCGCCATGCTCTTTTGAGCCTTTTCCCATTTTTCTTTTAAGGGAATGTGGTCCTTAGCTCAAATTAGTCCTTAAGCAAAATAAGGTCACTTTCTAAAGTTAGAGAAAGCTCCATGGAGGCAGGAGGAAGACAGAACCAAGAATGAGAAGAGGCCCACACCTCTTAAGAAGGTCCTTACTTTCTGCTTCTGCTGGGCTGAATCCTGTTGACAGTCCCGATCCATATGGGCCCCCATAGCTACGTCGGGCATCTCTCCCTTTCTGACAGGGACCGGGGTGTTGCAAAGAGGGCAGACTGGAACCTGTACATCCTAAAACAAAAGATTATCAGGTTGAAGTCAACAAAGACAAGACAGAGTAAGTTGTTGAATGGCTAACATCGCCTCCTCACTGGGCACTTTTAAGCAATTCTGTACTCTGTACCTTAAAGTTCTAGCTAATTACTAAGGTTTGCATGAGACAGTTGGTCCTAAAGCAAGCAAGCTGAAGGATAGCCAGCCCCTTTTCCACATAAATCCTTCACTTTTTATTATTTTGCTTCTTTGTCAGCTCTTAGGTCTCACCGTATGTCATGATTTTAGACAGTAGACTAGGAGTTATACTTTTCCAGCTTGAAATAGGGCCAGTGCTAGAGGCCACCAGCACAAGGACGAGGAACAGTTAAAAAACTCGCTCAACACCAGCATTTTTGCCTAGCTAGTTATGCATTGGCACACACCATCCCCATTTCACAAAGTTCACAATGCCATAAATACGGATCACCTTCTTATACGCTGAAGAACACTTGTGTCGCCTGTAGACAATGTGGTCTTTGCAGAAAAGCTCCTTGCAGGCGTCACATTTCAGAGGAAGAAAATCTTCAGAGGGAAAAAAAAAACAGCAAACACGGTAAGTTGGATTTATTCTAACACAAGAGATCTGGTGGTCTTCCCAAATCACAAGGGTTGTTGTTATCCCTTAAAGGAGGGACACCCCAAGCACACACACACACACCCTTCCTGTGATCCGTACCCAGCCGTCTGCAGGTCTTCTCGCAGCAGTGTTGTCCCAGGTCTGGGAATTCCATTTCTTCAGAAGCCCACAACTTCCCAGAATTATGGTTATCTAGAAGAGGAGGTTGTGTAAGTTTGCTTTTCTGACAGGACACACAGCAGCCAGATTCACACCCAGAGATGACACGTGTGACTTCTGTCATCAGTGTTGTTGAGTAAGTCATATTAGCCTATGTCAAATACCCCATTTTGCTTTACATAAAAAAAACCCCACACCAATCATTTACACCGGGGTATCCAACCTTAGCAACTTTAAGACCTGTGGACTTGACTGGCTGGGGAATTCTGGGAGTTCCTCCACAGATCTTAAAGTTTCCAAGGTTGGACACCCCTGATTTACACAATAGCAAAGGCTCAAGGCAAAGAAACTCCTTTAGGACTCTGGTGTAAACTGGGTGTAAGCACAACCCAGTTTGATCAAAGCCATTCTTCTGCCAAAAAAACAGACTTACCAATGTCCAGGCTGAACTTTGCTACTAAGAACCACAAACAGACCCCCAAATTCTAAGTCGTAGAGATTCCCCATTGCCCACCTTCGGAAAGCCCCATATGCTTAATAAATAAGCCAGGATTTGAATACAGGCTTCAACAAACCACTCAACAGCACCCGGGATTACATTCCTATAACTACTTTAAGCGCCTTTCACTAAGTGACCCAAAAGGGAAAGAATTAACCCAACACACACCAAGAGGAACAGAATCACACAACATACTTAGCCACACACTCGCACTGGGTTTAGCAAGCTGTGGGAACGCACTCCCGTGTCGGTTCTCTCCAACGTGGCGGGCAGGGTAGGGACCTCGCAGGATCTGCGATAAAAACACAAAGGCCTGTGTAGACTAACACAAAAACACACAACCCGCCAAGCGCTCCGGCGCTTTATGTAGCTCAGCGCAATTTCGCTGATTCATATTTTACTTCCGCCTCCCGATTACCCAATCAGAACAGACTTTGTCAACGTCACCAGCGCCCCGACCAATCACGGGAAGCCCGGCTTTGGGTTTTTCGCTGAATCAGGGCGCCCCGCCTCCTGGCTGTCTCAGCGTGAGTCAGCGTTTCTTCTGGCCGGGGCTGACCCGCTTTTTGCGGAGATTTGAACTCGAGCCCTTGCACACGACCCGCGGGGAAAACACGTGTTTGGCTATCGCCTGGATCAAGGGCCGTGAAAAAAGCAGCCCTTGCTTGCTTTTTCTCACCCATAATGATGATAATAATAAATCAACATGTAGCCACTCTAGGTGGCTGGGGAAAAAATAAATTCAAATTATATTTCTGCCCATCTCACATACATCATTTTAGGTGGCCAGCAATAAGAATAGATAAAACACAAACAATGTAGAAATAACCTCAGAGTTCTTCTTTTTAGCTTTGTTATTAATAGTAACTATTCTTGCTCTCCAGAGTTATTTGTTTTGAAATATTTGATTTTATTTTTTTGGGGTGATGACTTTGATTCTTGTCGGCTGACCAGAGTAATTTAGAGTTAGGTAGCATACAAGTTTAATAGATTGTTGTTGTTGATGATGGTGGTGGTGTTATCCCCAAATTTGTGGCCTAATTCTGTGGCATGTCTTAAGTTCAACATAACATCTCCTGCTTGAGCAGAGAGTTGGACTAGATGCCCTCCAAAGTCCCTTCCAACTCTGTTATTCTGGAAAGTGCCAGAAAACACGAGAATAAAGTCAGGATATGGGACCTTGTGGGTGACTAAGCAGTTCCTGTTTCTGCCTCACACCCAGCTCTGACTCATGGTGTTGTATCAGATAAACAAAAGGTGCACAAAGTTTCCAGTTTCTTCCAACTTGTTTGTATTGTCCAACATACGTCAAAAGGGCCAGATTGAAAGGCTGGAATAAAGTTACTTTTAACACTCCAGAGTGCTGTGGATTGACCAAAGAGGAAGAGAAGGAGGGATGGAGAAGGAAAAAGAGTAAGTGGAGAAGGAGAAGGAAAAAGAGAAGGGAGGAGAAGGAGAAAGAAAAGGAGGAATGAAGGAGAAGGAGAAAAAGAAACAACAGGTCTGACCAACAGGAACCTCAGCCTGATCCAGTTTTAGGACTCACAGAACTGGAGGAAAAACTGGTGCTGTGCTCCCCATTAAAATCTGATTTTCTAAAAACTGTGCACAGTGGGACCCCCAAGACCCCAGATGAAGACCCAACCTTACTTGTTTACCTGCAATTTCCCACCCCCTTTATCCGCTCCTCTTGCGGTGGAGGTATCTCCCTGCCTTCACACATCATGCCAACACCGTTGGTCAAACTGCAACCTAATTGAACAAACCACAATACTCGGGTTTCCGAACCCTGCTAAACCCAAACGAAGCATCGGGGCTCAGAGGTTGGGTCAACCCAGCCATTGGGGGCTAATAGGAAGCCAGCTCACTCATCTTCTAGCCCAGGGGTCTTCAAACTTGGCCCTTTTATGACTTGTGGACTTCAACTTCCAGAATTTCTCAGCCAGGCGTGCCTGGCTGAGGAATTCTGGGAGTTGAAGTCCACAAGTCATAAAAGGGCCAAGTTTGAAGACCCCTGGTCTAACCCAAGACCTCCTAGCTCTCTGGTTCCTGCCTGGGAGAAGACACAAGGAAACAAATTCGACACCACCAATCAGGACCACTAGAGAAGATGGAGAGCCATCGGAGGTCAACCTTCTGCCCAGCTCCTGGCCTTCTGGAACTCTGGCCCTTGGGCTGGACAGCTCTCCCTGCCCCTGGCCATCAAGTTGCCTCACTGGCTAGCCTCCTGCTCAGATGAGGAGCCCACCCACCTTGCTTGTGGTGGTGGGACACGGAACTCCTCCTGGCTCTCTGACAGCAGAGGAGGCCAGTGGCCCCAGCTGAGCAAAGGGCTCAGCCTAAATTGCTCTCCAAACCGAAATGTCACTCTTTCCGAAGAGGAGCCGGCGAAGAATGGAAACCCCGCGCTGCGACAGCGTTCTCGGGCTTATGTTCTTAGCCAGGCTGAGACCAGGATCATGGGCTGTGCCGTTTGATAGAGGAGGTGCCCACAGGAAGATAACAAAGCCGGCGTTTTGTGCAGCGGATTTGAAGTTCTTAAGGAAGTCTGAAAATCCAAACAGAGACGGGGGCCCAGCTGGCCCAGGCAGAGAGAGGCATCTTAAAAAGAGGACAAGGATTAGAAATTAGCTAAGGTCTTAAGAGGTCTATTTTTAGACGTTCTCCCCTTCTTCTGACACATTTTGGGCTCCTGAGATCTGGGAAGCCAAAGCGCCAGCCCTGGCTTTGCTGGCGCACGCAGGAAAGATCACACGACGAGAGGAGAGATTACAGCGGCTGGCTTAGCGGCCTGGGAGTGGGAAGAGTTGGAGATGATTTGCGGGGATTTGGCAAATGGGAAAGTGCTCGGAAAGCAGAATTTAATTAGCAAGAGCCAACATGAATCGGAAGGGGGGAGGTTGCATGTCCTAGCAGCCCAGGATTAAGGGGAAGGGGGGAGAGGAAAGCAGGCCTCCAGCCAGAGAGATTGAAAGGGGGCAAAATTAAAATCAGGTCTTCCTTCCTTCCTTCCTTCCTTCCTTCCTTCCTTCCTTCCTTCCTTCCTTCCTTCCTTCCTTCTATTCTATTCTATTCTATTCTATTCTATTCTATTCTATTCTATTCTATTCCATTCCATTCCATTCCATTCCATTCTCTCCAGCATTTGGGTAAGCAAGGGGACTCAGCTTCACCCCCGACAAGAGGAGGGGAAATCCTCCCACAGTATTTTCATTTTTGCACATTTTCTTTGCCATAATTTAATATACCACACAAACTAATAAAATTAAGAGCAGTATATAACTCCAGAAGCACCATTAGAAGAATCCTAACCTGCAAGATTAATATATAACGCTTTAGCCCAGGGGAGATTGCAAATAAAAGTGAAATATGACAACAGCAATTCTGGGTTAATAAATAACTTTAAAGAGAAATAATGAAGAGGCGGTCTACAACTTTAATGGCCTTCTTAAGATTCATTATTTCAAAAATAGCTGCTGGTCCCTCTCCTTGTCTCTCCTGGCGGATGCACACAAATTTACCGGCCGAGTCTTTTGAATGCCTTTTGGACAAGGAGATGGCATTTGTCTCAGGAGTGTGACAATGGGCAGACTGTTAGGAAAATGGAAGAAAACTCCATGTTCCTCCCCCTTCCAGTGTTCTTGGACTCCAGATCTCATCACCCCCAGCCAACATGGCTAACGGTCTGTGAGCCCTGCAACATTTAGGCTGCCCCAAATCTAAGTGGCGATTCAGAAGTTCTGTGTTGTCTCTTCCTTAGATCGAATTTTCCATTTCCCCTCGGACTTCTGCAGTTTATTAGATATTAAACTATGAAACCCTTTGAAAGTCATTTCTGGGCATATGAGAAGAGCTTGGTTGGACGAGACATGCCAGCGAAGCCTTCGCTACAAGGAGCTTGTTTTAATCTATGGAACTCCCTGCCACAGGAGCTGGTGAGGAACAGCGGCTTTGACAGGGGAGGAGAAAACTGTAAGATTAAAACGTCTGCATGGGAGGGAAGTTAAAGCCAAGCAACTGGGACTTCAGGAGGTTGAATTAAATGGAATTGGTGCCCAATTCAGCAAGTTTCTTGTAATGTTTCATGCTTGGGATCAGCCCCTGAGCTCCCAATACAGGTCGTCCTCGGCATAATCTTGAGCCTGGGATCAAAGGAAGACCTCCTTCCAGGAATTGTCAGCTCTGAGCTGCATTTGGAACTATCTGCCACTAGATGGCAAACAGCTCCTTGCTGGGTTTGGGGCCGTTCAAGAAAGATTCGATTAAGGGTGTTAGAATCAGGAGAGAAAAAAGTTGCTGGTCCTCTTTGTAACTTGGTTATTATTATTATTATAATGTACAGGTAAGTCTCGACTTACAGCCATTTGTATGATGACTATTCAAAGTTACAACGGCAGTGAAAAAACTGACTTAGGACCGTTTTTTTTCACCCTTATGACCGCTGCAGCGTCCCCGTGGTTACGGGATCAAATTCAGATGCTTGGCAACTGACTCGTGTTTATTATGACCGTTGCAGCATCCCAGGGGTCACAGGATCCCCTTTTGCGACATTCATGAGAAAGCCAGATGCATTTAAGAACGGTGTTACTCATTTAGCCACTGCAGCGATTCATTTGACGGGGCAAAATCCTACCAGCAGAGAGCAGCAATGCCTCCCTAACCCTCAAGTCCACATTCTCCTGCCTATTAACTAACATCTCCCTGTAATCATAAAATGTAACTTTGCAATTACGGTGTCGGATTGGAAGTCTCGCGCCAAATTGATATTTTAGCCACAACAGTAAACTTTTGCTGATGGCCGATAATTTGAAGAGCGGGGGCCAGATAAAAAATTCATAATGGCAGAGGCAGCCTGGAGTACGGACAAATTATATTTAATGCTCAGAATTGTCAAGCAATTTGCTGCAGGCCCTGGATGTAATAAATAGAGGACGTGACAAAATGGAATCACAGGAACCAGGCGTCCTTGGGATGCAGAGAAGCCTAGATGGACACGCACAGTGTTTTAAGAGATAACTGGTTAGGAGTTTCCAACTTGGACATCATGTTTACAGAACCCAAATGCTGAGGAACAACACTTGAGTGTGCGTAGGTGTATGTGACCTTACACAATGAGATTTGCTCCCAGTTTATATATAATTTAGCTTGTCCTGCTGGTGTGGGTGAGACTTATGGTTTTCTCCTTGGTAGTTCCTTGATTAGGGCATTGCTTTCTGCTTGATTGTTTGTCTGGGTTTAATCCCTGCTTATCTGGTTGTTGGTTGCTGGAGATAATGTGTTTTGTCTTTTCCTTCCTTCCTTCCTTCCTTCCTTCCTTCCTTCCTTCCTTCCTTCCTTCCTTCCTTCCTTCCTTCCTTCCTTCTGTCATGATAGCCATAAATCAAGTCATCCATGTGATTGACCTTATTTTATGACCTTTCATGCAGCAGTCATTAAGTAAACACCACAGACATTAAGTGAACCCATTTTACAGACTGTTTTAAAATACGGTCGCATGACCATAGGATGCTGCAAACGAACGTAAAGGTACAGGTAGTCTTCAACTTATGATCACAACCGAGTCCAAGCTTTATGTTGTTAAGTGAGAAATGTGTTAATATAATAATAGAATTTCTTAATAAAATAGGTTTTGCCCCATTTCATGACTTTTCTTGCCACAGGGAATCAGTCAGTGCAGTTGTAAAATTAGCCACACCGTTGTGAAGTGAATCTGGCTTTGCTTCTCAGAATTGTCCGCCTGCAGGGCCCATAGGTGATCTCCGTAAAAGTCCAAGGATATCCAGTGCTGAGTTTTTAACTCTCGTAACGTTGTCTCCTGACAGCACTCAGATATGAGAAATTGTATTCTGAAGAAGCTGCTTCCTTCCTTTGAAACAGAGAGGGCTCTAGGAAAGAGATTGGTGAGGTCTTGATAAAATCTAACCATCGTGCAGCTTCACCTTTGTAGATGATCTACCCAGAGACTTAACCCCCCTTTTCTTCCTCGCCCACCCAGTTTAATTACTGGAGAAGGATGTTTATCAATAAAAACACACATTTGGGTGCAAGGCCAACCTTCGGTGCACCTAACCGAGCTAATGGACTCCTACAGCAACACAGAGCATCAGGAGACTCTTCAGAGACAATAATAACACTTTGGCCTCTTGTCGTTTTTTCAAAGCTCTACCCACATATGAATGAATTAAGCTTCCTGATACCCTCCAGAGGGGGAGTTTAAAGGGTAAAGGGCACAAAAACTTCCTGGCTTTAATTCACCTAAGCCCATCCAGGATAACTGCTTTTTATATCCAGAAATTACCAGCCGGAAGAATTGGAGGTGAGAATGAATTGAAGGTGCGATCCATAAGGCTGGTTAAGATGAGGCTACATTGCTGCACGAGAGAAACCTCAGAGGAAGCGAGAAATTGGGGGCAATTGGAAAAAGAATGCCTAACCATGCTTTGTGTCCACCAATGGTGCCACTTTGAGCATTGGAAAATTATATATAAATAATCAATAAACTGCCAAAAACTGCCAAGCAAGCCAACAGTAAACAGCCTAACCAAATAACCTCTAGGACTAGGGCAAGCCACTAGACTATAAACTGGGGAAAAACCCCACTCCCTTCTAGCATTGATGATGTTACCTAGTTGGGTCATGAAATGTCCGAAAGAAAATAACTAAGCTCAGAGGGCACCAAGGACCCCACAATTCTCCTCCTCCACTACCACCAATCCCTTCTAGCACTGAGGATGCTACCTAGTTTGGGTAAAGAAACGTCTGCAAGAAAACAACCCAGCTAGGAGGGCACCAAGGAACCCTCACCAAGGTACAATTGACAAGATGGAGCAAAAGCTTCTTCATCTGTTATGTTCTCAGTGGATCATGCTGCGAACGCCATGAAAGGAAATGGGTCCGTTTACATCATTAGAATCTCAGGAGTTTCCTGAAACCTGTTTTCAACCTTCTGCTCGCTCTGAGCTTCAAGTGGTGCAACCCTTAAGAAGTCTCTGCTCAACTTCCCTTCGGAGCTGTCCAAGGTGCTGTCCTGCTGGTCAGCTCCCCTTGTGACCTTGGGCTGGTCTAGGTATTAAGGCTAGTCTATCCCGAGGTTGGCCAGGGGGAGAAGTGATTCTCAGTAGTGCTGGTTGCCAGCTTGACTGGCTTCAAAAGAAGGGCTTGAACCAATTCATAGAAGTCCTGGGGTCAACCACTCAGCCTTGAGGGTAGAAGTTCTGCCCTGAAGACCATCTGCTGAGGGACTGGTGGGCTTCCTTGGGCAGTTAGGGGGGCCACAGTGAAGTGAGTCTGCTGGATGAGATGGGCCAGGGGTCTGATCTACCAGGACTTGGCTGATGTTCTTATGTTCTTCACATCACATAAGCTCCAGAAACCCAGAAGCTTTGTCAGCTCCTACTTCTGCCGCCCTGCCGCCTGGATTCTTGGGGCAGCTCTGCATTTTATGAGTTCTCGCTCTACCCTAATTGCAAATAGTAGCTAATTTATGATCAATTCCCCCCCTAAAAAAAAAACTTGCATGTTTTTCTTCTGATCGTATGCAATTACATCTTTTTAATTTCACTGTTGATGAGTTACTCTCCCATTAAAAGTTCAGAAGATGGGTGGGGGGGAATAGAGTAGAACTTTTATTTTTTTAAAAAAGAGATTGAAATTAGCAAAAAAGCAAAACAGAGACTGGAATAAATCTGTAGAAAAAGGGCGTCAGGTATAAAATCAGCAAGGGGTTTGCAGAAGTGGCTTCCCCTTGTTTTCCGCCCTTGAAAAAGTTGGCCGAATATGGTACTTAATCAGAGAGGGGTCTTCCTTGCAGCCCCCTCCCCATCCCTTCCTGCCACATCTCTCTTTTGACACCCTTACCTGATGCCGTTGGCCTCCGCAGGCCCCCCATTAAATGTTTTATCCAAGTTGCTCCTTCCATCTTCGCGTTAGCAACTTTAATGGGGGAATATTACCATATTAATTGCTATTGTGAATCAGAAGATACTTATATCATCTGAGCTTTCATTAACTGTCAGAGAAAGATTTTTTTTTTTTCCCTTTCCCCACTGAGTCAAAAGTGACCACTTTTCTTAATCCCTTCTTTAAAAGCTCTGTGATTTCTCCTTGATGGGGCTTCTTTGGGAACTCGGCTTGGTTTCCCTCCACCCTTCTTTCCCTCTCTCTCTCTCTCGCCCCCCCCCCCCAGCTCTTTCTTCTTTTCACCCAGACTTAAATTTGGAATTCAAGAGATGTTTCCCCAATTGTGATAAGCAGAATTAAATCTCTTTCTTCCTCCCCCAACCCCGAGCTTCCACTGCTTTCCCTTTTCTTATTTACTTCTTAGATCCGGGGGAATAATTTTAGATTTCGGCGTAAGGGCCAGCAAAGTCAAGAGGTTTTTTTGGGGGGGAAAGAGGAACAGATTCAGCAGCCGACTTTGGCCTGGATTAAGGTGCTGGATTAGCCAAGGGGGTGGGTGAGGGGTGGGCAGCAGTGCGGGGGGGGGGAGCCAAAGCTGGGTAAGTGTGTTCTAAAACCACTGGATCTGTTATGTTCCTTTCCAGAGAGAAATGCTTCTGAGGCATCTTCAATTCTTTTTTTCTTTTTCCCGAAACAAGGCCAACCACCTCTGAATCTGAAATCTGACATTCTGAGCTGGAAAAAGAGGTGTGTTTCCCCCCCCCCATTTCTTACAGCTTACAACCATTGCACCAATCCCCACAGTCACGTGATCCAAACTCAGAGGCTCGGCAACTGGCATGTACTTACGACGGTTGCAGCGTCCCGGAGTCACGTGATCCCCTTTCGGGACTGTCTGGCAAGCAAACTCAATGGGGGAAGCCAGGTTCACTTAACAGCTGGGGGACTAATTGAACAATGGCAGTGATTCACTTAACAACCGTGGCAAAGCTCACTTTACAACGGTCTCACTTAACCACCTAAATTCTGGGCTCCTCAGTCAGGGATTACCTGCAACAGGGTCCTGCTCAGCGGCTCGTTTTTGTGACGGGCACCCTTGTAGAAGCCAGAAAGGCCCTTTAGGACAGGGGGGGGGCAACGTCCAGGGGTTCAAAGTAACTCAGCACCAAGGAAGCAGAAGAGCCCCCCCTTCCCCACAGCTGAAGGGCAGCACCAGGGAACAATAGGATTCAATCAAGGCTGCACGAGCAGGTTGCCCTTCTTTGTCAGCTCGTGCCGATGGGTTAATGGGGCAGAAGGTGACGGGGGGGGGGGGGGTTGCNCCAATGAAGGAGTGTCAATAGTGAACTGGAAGACAAAAGCAGAATAGAAAAAAAAAACCTTTGGGGAGGCAGATGGGAGCGATAGAGGAGCACGGGCCGGAGGGGTGGGGGAGGCGGGGTTGGGGGGCAGGAGAGAGAGAGAGAGAAAAGAAGAAAGAAAGGGAAAGGGAAGCGGGCGTGGGAGGTGGGGAAAAACAATTAGGAGGCGCTGGAAACAGGCAGCTTTATAATTTATCAGTTAATCAGGCTGGGGGTGGACAGGTTTTGAAAGCCCGAACATGGGCTCTGCCATCAAAGCAAACAAAAGTTGCTGGGAGGGGGGGTCACGGAGGGGAGACACGCCCCCTCCAGGCTCCAAGGGAGAGGGAAGCAGCATGGGGGGGGGGGAGGAGAAGGAGTCAGGGACCATTTCATCTGCCGCTGGTTGACTTGCAAAGCTCCAGGTGATCCCAAGAGTTACTTCTGCTCTGCTGGGTCTTGGTCTGTTGGGGTTCTTTGCTGGGAATGGGGGTCATTTTCAGGGGGTTAACCAGGTTTTGTTGGTTGTCACCCCCCCACCCCTGTTCAGCTGTGGGTGTCAGAGTTGTAGCTCTAGGTGTAGCTTCCAGCCAAAGGTGGAGACCGTAAGAGATGAGGCTTTCGCCACAAGAGGCCCGGGGCTCGTGACTGCTTTGCAAAGGATGATGGGACAGAAATGGCAGTCTATGGGTGTCCCCAGTTCTGACCCCTCACCGATGGTCACCACTGACCCTTCTCTTTCCTCTCCTGTGGCAGGCCCAAAATCTAACAATCAGGGGTGCCCCCGTTTGTTGATTTGGCAAGCGACACTGTGCAGACACAAACCCTAGTCTGCCTTAATGTGATTTGTGTCTGGACGTTTGGCATGAATTCGGCAACCCTCACAATTTGTGGATGGATGGATGGATGGATGGATGGATGGATAGAAGGATGGATGGGTGAATAGATGGATGGAAGAAGGGTGGAAGAATGGAAGGATGGATGGCTGAATAGATGGATGGATGGAAGAAGGGTGGAAGCAAGGAAGGATAAATGGGCAGATGAGTTTTGAGTGAGTGAGTGTGTGTGTGTGTCAAAGGTCAAGGGGGCAGCCGCAATGCACAGTAAAAAAAGTCAGGTCTTCAATCCCATGGTGGAAGCTGCCACGTTCACTTTCTTAACATCTTCCCTTCCTGGTTCTCTCTTTTCAATTCAAAGCATCAGGATTAATAACCTGCGATTCCTCTCTCCTTGGGAATATGGTCCCTGGAAGGTTAAAGAACTTTTCTTTGGGTTAGGGGAAGAGAAAGGTTTAAGCTATTTTAGGCTAGAAATTGTAGGCCACCCCTGATCTCCGCCTTGCTTCTGAGCCCCTAAAAGGACCGTCCAATGTTATATTCTCATTTTCCTGCTTAAACACCCATCCTCGGCTCTACCTCTATCACGGAGCAGGACTTTTTTTCTTTTTTTTAAAATTATGCCTGCTCTTTTCCGAGACAGCCAGCCGCATTTTGAAGGGCAAGAGTTTTATTTAACCAATTTGACATATTTGGGAGCTGCAGTGCGGGCGGGCAGCCTCTAGGGGGCGCTGCACCCCTTTAAAGCAAGGCGGCTCCCGCCAGCCAGCTCTCTTCCCCCCCCCCTCCCTCCACTCGATGCTGTTTAATTAACGTGCAAATTGAGTAGATTAAATGACTCTAAATAATTAGCCACAGATCCTATAAACAGGATAACATATTTAATTAAGCAGCGATATAGATTTTGGAAACTGTTAATGTTCTTTCCAAAGTGGCTCCCTCTGATCTCGCCTCTTTATTTTTATTCTTCTTTGGGGTTTTTTGTTGTTGTTTTTTTGCTTTCAACTTCAAAACAGTAATTTTTTTTTCCTTCCCCCCTCCCTTTGAGAAGGAACACCCCTTCAGAATCGGGGGTGGCGGGGGCGAGTGAGCGAAAATAGATTTATTTGCACAAACACGAGCCTTGCACGAGAGAGAGAGAGAGAGAGAGAGAGAGAGAGAGAGAGAGGGAAAAAAACAAAAAAAAACTTTGGCTAGTAACTTTCTGTCCGAAGCCAAAATAGAGAATATTTGGGGGCGGGGAGGGAGAGGGAGAGTTTACACACACACACAAACACACTTCCTGGGGTAGACAGTGGCCCTGCAAACAGACTCACAGTGTGTGGGATAAGGTAAGTGAAAATAAAATCCAATTTCATTATATCAATCAAATTTAATTGGCAATTTGTATAAGCAGTGACCATCTTGGCTTTAGGTAAAAAAAAAAAAAACTATTAGAAGGGAAAAGTCAGGTTGCTACTAAAAAATCTTGGTTACTTAATTAGTGTCTGAACTGACGAGGAGAGAGAGAGAGAGAAGGGGGGGAAAGAAAAAACACGATCCTGAGATTTACTCTCTACAAAGAGGTATCGCCGCGGACAATTCATTAGACAGGCGGCTTGTAAATTAGAGCTAAGTTAACCTGATTTCCCTTAATTAAAACATCTTTTCTCGTTTACGATGTGGATATAAGTAGATCTCTGGGGTTTTGAATTTTCTACAACAGCAGATGGTCAAGCTAGAAGCAGATAATAGTTAACGCTTTCTCCCGAGCAGAGCCGAACAACGTGAGTTGGCGACTCAGGCGCGGATTAAAAGTTAAGGCGAACAAAGAACGGTTAACCCTTCCGAGTGCAGGTTACAGACACCAAACAAAGCCGGGGCGGAGGGGCGAGCGGAGGAGAGGGGGCTGCCTTGGCACACACACCCGCTGGGGGGGGGGGAATAATCTCGGACGGGAAGAGTTCCTTCTTGGCGATCAGCAAACGTAGGAGTATAGTCCAGAAAAAGACACGCCGCCTCGTTATTATTAAGATGACTTAGCGCAGGTAAGCTGCCACCCTCCGTGCCTGCCAAAAAAAAAAAAAAGTATCCCAAATTCACCTGGTCCTCAACTTTTACGGTTCCGAACAGGACACGGCCCGGTAGTGAGCACGGCCCAGGGGTTTGGGACCTTAGAACTGAAGGATGCCCCCCTTCCCAAAATAAGGGATCTTATTGGAGCCAAAACGATGTCCCCCCCCCTGCCTTAGGCCCATTGCTAGCCTCTGGTTTTCCCAGGGTTTGGCTGGTCTACCTTTCAGGGGTGTTGTGAGGAAAGTAGCTAAATCAGGGCTGTGGGCGCAGCGTCTCCGGGGATCCTAATGGATCTGGTTTAATGCGTTCGCGGGACCAGGGAATGTAAGGGTGCGAGGCTAAAAAAACAGCCAGCTAGTTTATGGGTCGATGTGTTGTGGGGATGTTTTGCCCCAAGTGATCAATTGCTCCGTGGGTGGCATTCTTTTCTCCTGCCCCCTTTGGAAATAAAATACTTCTTAAAAAGAAGGACGGTTTTATGGGGCACAGCTGGAAGGTTGCAAAGCATGGCACAAAGTCCCCGTTGCCAGAGACACTTTCACACGTGACGGTGCTGTTTCTTTGCCAGTATTTTCCGAACCTGGCTAATGCATTTTGCGACAAACGGGGACTGAGTTTTCTTGCCAAACGCAACATCCAAGAGAGTAAAGGTGGCATTTCTTTGAAAGAAAGAAAGAAAGAAAGAAAGAAAGAAAGAAAGAAAGAAAGAAAGAAAGAAAGAAAGAAAGAAAGAAGAAAAAGAGAGAGAGAAAGAAAGGGAAAGAGAGAGAAAGAAAAAGAAAAAGAAAGAAAAAGAAAGAAAGAAAGAGAGAAAGAGAAAGAAAGAAAGAAGAAAAAAAGAGAGAGAAAGAGAAAGAAAGAAAAAGAAAAAGAAAAAGAAAAAGAAAAAGAAAGAAAAAGAAAGAGAGAAAGAGAGAAAGAGAGAAAGAAAAAGAAAGAAAAAAAGAAAGAAAGAAAAAGAAAGAAAGAAAGAAAGAAAGAAAGAAAGAAAGAAAGAAAGAAAGAAAGAAAGAAAGAAAGAAAGAAAGATGTCCACTTTGTGTCATTTCAGATCTAACACAACGGTCAACCTGCGCTGGCCTTTGATCCCGCCTTTGGCCTGCTTGGAGCACATTCGCGCGTGACGGTTTTAAGCGACCCACTTGTGAAGAGGACTTAGACCTTCGCCCTCACGTGTGAAAAGTCCTGCGGGTTACCCGCTTCTCGTCGGCTGGAAAGTGCGGGGCTTCTGAGGAAGAGAAGCACGTCAGCTTTCGGTTCCGCCTCGGCAACTTTCCCAAGTAATTATTTTCGTAGAAATCCGAGTTTCAATGTCAAACCCAGTTTAGGGGCCCGGCCAAAACGGAAAAGCAGCTTAGGCGACCAGGATACGTGTTTGGCTCCCTCGTCAGAAAGCTGGCTGAAGCACTTGGGGCACTTTAGCTGCCTGCTGTTGGGGTGTCAAATTTCTTGAACTCGAAAGTTGTCTCTCAACTGAAAGGGGGGGGGAAGGAACCCCCCTCCTCCTCCTCTGCAACAATTTAACGACCCACGAGCAGCTTTGTACCTTCACACGTTCGCGTGACACAGCGCCAAAGGGCCCAGGAGGAACCGGTTGGGGAAAATAAATTTTCTGGCCTTTAGATTTTGCAGATCCGGAGTTTAGGTCCCCCCCCCGCCGCCCCGAAGCCTGGAGAACGAGCCGAGTCTG
>NW_015386931.1:410495-415410 GCF_001527695.2 Protobothrops mucrosquamatus | reverse complement strand
TAAGTCAAGGAAAGATAAATAAAACAAGATTACAATTTTTCCTGTTATACTTTCCCTCTTATTCTACACAATTGAAGACTGAAAGTATTAAATAGATTAAGCTATATTCACTCATCTGTGTTAACATAACGTCTATATATTATATCAGACTATGTGACACTTTCATGAAGCTCTACTTTAGAAGAGGACAAACACTATAATATTCTACATGTGGAGTTAATTCATGTAATTAATTTTAATATATTCTTAATTTAGATTTTATTATTACTGTTTCCTACCTTTTTTGTTTATAGAGGCTCAGCAATGATTACAGACCAGAGGAAAAGCCAGTTTCTGACACTCCTTTAAGATCATCAGGGTGGGAGCTCCTGCCTCTACAATTCATTTTGTCAGGATTCTAGTTAGGACTGTTCCCAACCCAACTTGTATTTTGGCAATCTGCTTGTAATCTTAAAAGATTAAACTCTTTCTTTATATAGTTTAATTTGTTCCTTGACAGCAACATAATTTATTTTCAGTGTAACTTGCCTGCTTAATGCCTGTTAAAGGAAGCTGAATTTAATTTGTCTCTTAGCTTAAAGTGGATATTCTACCATAAAAAGGGCAACATGCGGTAGGAAACTTTCCAATGTCTGTAAGTGAATTTAATTGTTACATTGCATGGACAGATTGCAAATTATTGAGCAAAATGTTGCTCTAATCAAACACAAAAATAACTAACCCTCCAAGGTCCCTTCCAACTATTATTATTATTACTATTATTACTATTACTATTACTACTACTACTACTATTATTATTATTATGGATCATCGCATAGTCAGCTAGATGTTCAGACTGGATTTGACATTTTGTCTACCTATCGAGTCCTTACCAAGGACCTGGGATAGGCAGATGTGGATGTTTGATGTTATTACAGATATCGTCGCAGGATGGAAGCAGTTCCTAGTAAGGCTGCCTTTTGCAATTGACTAATGGCGAATTTGTCAATGCCAATGGTGTTCAAGTGGTGCTCCAGTTGTTTTGGGATTGCACCCAAGGCGCCTATTACTATTGGTACTACCCTTGCTTGTTTTTGCAACAGTCTTTCTATTTCTATTTGTAGGTCTTTGTATTTTGTTATCTTCTCCACTTCTTTCTCGTCTATTCTGCTGTCTCCAGGCGCTGCCACGTCCACTATCTAGACTTTTTTGTCTTTCTTATCAACAATTGTTTAGTCCGGGGTGTTACGTTGAATTCTGAAGTCCCAGAGCAGTTTAACTTTATCATTTTCTATGGCTTTCTCTATTTTATGATCCCACCAGTTCTTGCTTACAGGCAAATGATATTTCTTGCAGATCTTCTAATGAACCATTGTTGCTACTTTGTCATGCTGCTGCTTGTAGTCAGTCTATCTTCTTGCAGCAGCTTAACAGGTGGTCCACTGTTTCTTCAGCGTGTTTGCATAGGCGGCACTTACTGTCTGTTGCTGTCTTCTCAATTTTGACTTTATATGCATTTGTCCTTAAGGCTTGGTCTTGTGCAGCCAGAATTACTCCCTCGGTCTCTTTCTTCAATTTTCCTGCTCTTAGCCATTGCCAGGTCTTGTTATTATCTGCTTTCCCAGCTATTTTTTTTTAATGTACTGGCCATGCAGTACTTTGTCTTCCCATGCTTCTATTCTGTTCTTCATTTGGTCTTTCTTGTAGGCCAGGTTGGTCTCTCCAGTAATCAGTAAACCTTCCTGATATACTAATTTCAGTGCATCTTCATCACTGTCCTTCAGATATTCTTCCAAAGCCACTTTTTCTTCTTCAACCATCTGATGTACTTGCAGTATTCCACACCCACCTATTTGCCTTGGTAGATAAAGTCTGTCAATGTCACTACGTGGATGAAGGGCATGATTCATTGTCATTATTTTTCTGGTCTTCCTATCCATTGCTTTTAGTTCTGCTTGAGTCCAGTCCACTATTTCATATATGTATCTAATGACTGGAATTGCTCAGGTGTTGATTGCCTTTATGGTATTTCCTTCATTGAGTTTGGACTTTAAGATCTTCTTCACTCTCTTGATGTATTCACCTCTAATCTTTTTCTTGACTTCAGTTGAAGGATACCCAAGTATTTGTAGTAATCTTCCTTATTCAGACTCTTAATGTTATTTTCATGGGGCATCTTGATTCCTTCAGTTTTCACTATTTTTCCTTGTTTGATAGTAAGTGTGGCATATTTGTCCAAGCCAAACTCCATTGCAATATCTTGGCTATATATATGGACAGTGTCGAGCAGCGATTCTATTTCAGATGATGTTTTTCCATACAGCTTCAGATCATCCATGTAAAGAAGGTGGGATAGACTGGCAGATGTTTTTGATGTTTGATAGCCATGTCCTGAGATTTCAGTATTGTTGACAGAGGAAACAGTGCAATAACAAATAGTAATGGTGATAATGAATCTCCTTGAAATATTCCTCTCTTGATGTTAACCTCTCCCAGTCTCTCACCATTGATCTGCAACTGTGTCTTCCATTGTGCCATCGATCTTTGCACAAATTTTCTAATGTTTCTGATTCCTGTTATTTCTAGGCACTTGATTATCCAGTCATGTGGCAGAGAGTCAAATGCCTTTTTGTAATCAATCCATGCCACATTCAGGTTGGTTTTCTTTTCTTGTAGTTTTCCAAGATCATTTTGTCTATTAGGAGTTGATCTTTTGTTCCTCTGCTATTGGGGCGGTTTCCTTTCTGCTCCGGTGGAAAGAGATGATGATGATGATGATGATGATGATGATGATGATTATTATTATTATATTTATATTTAGAAACTGAGATCAGATATTTACCCCAAAAAGAGATCCAGTGTCTTCTTTTTGGCTTCGCGCCGCCTGACTCAGCCTCTCGGCGCTGTGAGGAGAGTGCCCTGCTGCGTGCCAAAACCCTTCCCCTGGAACCCATCAAGCCGGATATGTGAAGTAGGCGAGGGCCATTTGCTGGCCACTTCCAGGCGATGGTGCATTTCTTCATTCCTTACAAAGGGTGACACCTCCCCAGCATGCACCCAGGGGGTGGGGGCAACACGGCAGGGGCTGGTTCCTCGCTGTTTCCATATGGCCTTGTGGAGCTAAGACTGAATGCGTTTCAGCATAGATGGCCACCACAAAATTGTACATTGGCTTCCGGGCAGCCTGGGCCGGGGCCAAGGCAGCGGGGGCCATTCCCTCACTGTTTCCAGGATGGCTTTGCGGGCCACATGAAACCACGTCGCGGCCGCATCCGGCCCCGGGCCTTGTGCTTGACATGTCTGGGTTAGATCATTGTTTAATTTTTTTAGTCTCTCGGTACCTCTTCTCACTTTAAAAAAATATGCTTTTGTTTGTATAGGCTATACGTACCTAATTTACTGTATTAAAAGTTAAAATTGGCATATTTGCTATAGTTACTTCTTTTCATATTTGCTTGATGGGATTTTAATATTATATTGTTTTTCAACATAGGATGATAAATCATTTTGATTTTGTGAACCTGAGAGGATCTTGGGGTGGCCCCACAGTCCTAGGACTATAATTTAATAAATACCAAATTAAATAAATTTTAGTCCTCCAAGCTTGCAGAGATTTATAGCGGTCACCAGTTAAAGCTAACCAGAGAATGATTTCTCCACTAGTTCCTTTATCTTCATTCATCAGCTCCAGAAGTACAAAATACTAAATTTAGCATGGGTCTTACTGCAGGTATGAATCAGATAATTTTCAGTACTGGTACATAGTAATCATGGCAGATAAGAAATCCTGAACCACTTCTGACTATGCAACTTCAATGAAATGTAGTTTTCAGTACTGTCCAGAAACACCCTTACAATACATATAATGTATATGTTATTATGTGAACTCTACTGCAATGAGCGTATCAGCAAAACTAGCTTCACAAACTTAATTCTAGAAGTAGTTCTATTGACTATAAGCACTTCTATAGGTAGTCCTCAAATTATGACCATTTGTTTAGGGACTGCTCAAAGTTACAAAGTTGCCTGAAAAAGTGAGCTCACACTTACCACCTCTGCAGTGTCCTTGTGGTCACATGATCAAAATTCAGATGCTTGGCAACCAGCAAGTATTTATGATGGCTGCCATGTCCTAGGATCACATAATAGCCAATCGTGACCTTCCCAGAGGACTTCTGAAAGCAAAATCAATGGGAGAAGCCAGATTCACTTAACAACCAGAGCAAAAAAAGTTGTAAAATTAATCACCACACTGCTTGGCAAAGGAAGTTTCAATCCCAATTACGGTCATAATTCAAGGATTACCTGTACCACATATGTATCCAAGTTTTTGTCTGCCCTATAAGGTAGATCAGACTAAGAAACATATGCCATCTAGGGCAGGGCTTCTATTTTAACAGCTATGATAATATAATCCTTCAAGTCTAAATGTGCTTCCCCTTTCCCTCCCTTCTTTATCTGAGTGTGAACTAGGGAGAACCCTGTCTGAGATTTTTACTTAAACTGGTTTCTTGGAATAGGTTCAAACACTACTTGTCTGTTGCCTTGGTAGCTGCTCTTCCTATTGTCCTTCTAGGCCATGGGTGTCAAACTCGCCGCGTTACGTAACATGTTGCGACGTATCATGACTTTTTTTGCATTGCCGGAGCTAGGGTGCGTGCGGCCTCCGTATGATGCAACTGGCCTGGGGGCTGGCAGTTTGACACCCTTGTTCTAGACTATTTCTTATACACTCTACAGTTTTTATTATAGTAACTGACATCTAATTCATTACTGTAATTAGATAACAGTTAAGAATTATGATAATGTCCACTGAGTGAAATTTAAATTATTTTATGTCACTGGCATGTTAGGGATACAAACCCACAAATTATTTTTGAAACACTTTGACAGATGTTAAATTACATGGGGGAAAGAAACCCTCTCCCTAAACAAC
>NW_015386931.1:407573-410070 GCF_001527695.2 Protobothrops mucrosquamatus | reverse complement strand
TTTTAGAAAACACATACACACTTTGGACACAGATTCTAAAGGTTAGTATTGGAACTGAGGTGAAAGGTGTTTAAAAAACTGAATAAAATTAATTAAATATTTTCTTTTAGAATGAGTAAAAAAAGGCAGTATGTAGCAGGGATATTTCTTATAAAGGATTATTTAAATTTAGTTGGGTCTCCAGGGGGCATTGCTATTTTCAATATAGATGAAAAACATCAAGTTTCTTTATTCTTGTGGTTTCTCCTGCTCATTTTTATATAGCTACAAAACTTTCCATAGTCTATATTTTAGTCCATTATACTGAGTGTTTGAACTGACTTTTCTTTTTTAAGTTTTTCCAAGCCACAGAAGTTTGGAGGGCATAAACAAATAAACTGCAGGCTCATGTTCCATCTCTCATTAGACACAGCTAGCGGAGGAGAGGAGGAGCAATGGAGAGGAAATCAGTTTAACACAAACACCAAGGAATACTTTGGATAGCAATTTTGAGAGTAATATAAGTTGGTAGCCACCAAAAGGTTTGGAGAAAGGACTTACAGTGGAGAGTTTAATTAAGCAAGATATTAACTAGTTAAGATGCTAAAATCCTTTTGTCTCTGCTTTTTAATTTGTTTAAATTAAAAGATTATACAGTAAGTATTGTGAAAGAGAAGACAGTATAGTAGTTCTTGACTGCCCTGTTTAATGACCAAAGCTATAACGGCACTGAAAAATTAACAACCAGTCCTTGCATTTACATTGGGCACTAATTGTATACTATTGCAAACAAAGGAAACTAGAGTTTAATGTGTGTGGTTTTTTAAAAAAAAAAATGTATCTGCACAAGCAATCATAGAACTGAGCTCAACAGTGAAGCAATAGAAACTGGTTTCAAGTGATCTACACTACATCTCTTGGTTTTGCACCATAGCATAGGTATATACAGTACCTTGGTTCTCCAGGCACCTCTTGCCTTTATTTAAAATTAGTTTACTCACACAAAACAACCTAGTTAGATATGCTTCTTTATTGCAAACAAGAATAAAACTGTATACACAAAGATGATTTGCTTACAGTATTACTCAGAAATCAAGAGTTTTCATATAGGTCTTCATTCAAACTTGAGACTAAATGCCTTCCATCTTGCAAACTGAAAAGCTAAGTGGCTATTTTTCCATGATAGCCTTCAAAGCCGCTTGGTTTATGTTGACATGTGGACGTCTGGTCTAATAATTTCGGCTTCATCAGCTACAGTATTTACAACTCCTCGTTTTCTCAAAGCACTCTGTTCCTCAGAATTCAAGTAGATCTGGTAATGGGCAGAACTTGGCTCAGTGAATTTGTCATTTTAGAGCACAAAAAAGCCTTAGATATGATTTTATAGCTGCTGTTTCAAGCATCACAGTTCTCTCTTGCCACGTTGCACATTGTTACTTCTTGTTAATGAAGTTGCTTAAACAAGAGGTAGGTGGAATAATACTCTACAGAATTAAGTGTTGAGGAAGTTCACATGTGATCTTATTAACTTGCAAGTTATCTTCAAATTATCTTGCAATCTTAAAGTACTTCTCCATAACATTCAAGGCAGCAAATCACTTTTTATTTCAGAAATGATTTTAATGCTAGTTCCTGACAGCCAGCTATTAAATATGCAACAGTTCTACTATCATGTAGTAGAAATGCATCATTTCAGGGTGGAGCAGCACTCACGCTTGCTTGTATCTAGTAACATGAAATGTGCTGATAACAGCAGCATTAGATGTTGCCTTATTCCATTCAGACCAGACAGTGTGAGAGTAGTAAGAAGCAGGTGTGACACACCTCTTTGGATTGAATCACTGTTAAAGTACACACTGTAGTGATATTGATCTTGTGTCAGAAAATTATACAGTATGAGGATTTGAAGGGATCTTTGAGACGATCTAATCTCTTGCCTAGGGTAAATGGTATGTGGGAATGACCTCTGGCGGGACAGCAGTAGATGGGATAACTGGTATGAGATATCTCCGGTTATTGAAGGGGGACGGTATGGGAAACATTTCAGAAAAAAACTTTCCTAGTTTTCCAGAGAATAAAAGAAAATGAGGGAAGACATACTTGAAAGATACTGTTGATGTAACCAACCAATAGACGTAGTACTTCTGGTTGTGCTTTGTCTCTGGTCTACCTCACAGGGCTATTTTTAGTAAGTAAAATGATCTACTATAGCATCCCTGGCAGATGGCCATCCAGTCTCCAGGGAAAAAGAATTCACCACTTTCCTAGGAAGTCTGATAAAGAAATAGAGAGGAATCTGGATTTTTCTTGATATGAAACCCCTGTTCTATCCCAGCCTATTGCCGTCCTTGTTAAAGGCACAAGGACCAACCCCTGCTGATACAATAGGCTGGAAACGTTAAAACAAAACAAAATCCCTTTTATTTGGGTGACAATCCTGTCAATAAGTCCAAAACACAAACAGCAAACCTCAAGTTCAAAGGAAGGAAATAGTCCACAGGAACACGTTGCAAACAAG